>NC_051230.1:36959708-36977208 GCF_015220715.1 Pygocentrus nattereri
TCGGTTTATATCACAATACCTACATTTAGAGCCGGTTATTCATTCAGCCTAATGAGAAACTGTAGAACGGACTCGGTTTATATCACAATACCTACATTTAGAGCCGGTTATTCATTCAGCCTAATGAGAAACTGTAGAACGGACTCGGTTTATATCACAATACCTACATTTAGAGTCGGTTATTCATTCAGCCTAATGAGAAACTGTAGAACGGACTCGGTTTATATCACAATACCTACATTTAGAGTCGGTTATTCATTCAGCCTAATGAGAAACTGTAGAACGGACTCGGTTTATATCACAATACCTACATTTAGAGCCGGTTATTCATTCAGTCTAATGAGAAACTGTAGAACGGACTCGGTTTATATCACAATACCTACATTTAGAGTCGGTTATTCATTCAGCCTAATGAGAAACTGTAGAACGGACTCGGTTTATATCACAATACCTACATTTAGAGTCGGTTATTCATTCAGCCTAATGAGAAACTGTAGAACGGACTCGGTTTATATCACAATACCTACATTTAGAGCCGGTTATTCATTCAGTCTAATGAGAAACTGTAGAACGGACTCGGTTTATATCACAATACCTACATTTAGAGTCGGTTATTCATTCAGTCTAATGAGAAACTGTAGAACGGACTCGGTTTATATCACAATACCTACATTTACAGCTGGTTATTCATTCAGTCTAATGAGAAACTGTAGAACGGACTCGGTTTATATCACAATACCTACATTTAGAGTCGGTTATTCATTCAGCCTAATGAGAAACTGTAGAACGGACTCGGTTTATATCACAATACCTACATTTAGAGCCGGTTATTCATTCAGTCTAACGAGAAACTGTAGAACAGACTCGTTAGTGTTGTGGGTGGAGTCTGGATGGGATAGTCATCATCTCATCTCTATAGTGTCCTCATTAGTGATGTTAAGAATAGAGGAGCTCATAGGGGAAGGTGTGAGGTGGTCTGCAGGGCATTGTTATGAGGTCCTCTAATGCTCAGTTGAGATTGTGTGCATGTTCTTGCAGCCCTTCTGGCTCCGGCCCTTCAGAGAGACTCACAAAGAGTGCTGGGAAAAAAAACACAGAGCCAGAGGTGAAGAAAACCAAAGTGTAAGTGCAAATATATAAACACATATTGTCACTGCCCGAACAGTCCTCTAATATTTATGTATCAAAATGAACAGACCAACATAAATAGTCTAAAACGACTGAGAAATGAATTTTGCTGCATCAGCTTGCGCTGAAAGTTACTATTGTTCTTTATTTCTTCTCTAATGTTATTTCTTTGGCGATATTGAGCTTTTGCACAGCCACAATACAAATTCATATAAATGCTGTGTCTCTGTGCAGAGTTCCTCTGATTGAACGCAGGTCGCCCTCTACTGACCCGCCCAGGCTCCTGCAGGACATCCATCAAACTGCCCTCACTGCCATCACCAACATGGTAACAAACAGAGTTTGAAGCCTCTTTTCTGAAACAGTGTGAAACGCATTCTCTACGTTACGTCATCACGTCCTGGACTTAGGACCAACGTTCACTGCCACCTCTGACGTCTCTGAACACAGCAGTACTGATTACTCGTGTGTGTTCCAGTGTGTAACTGAGGAAGGACTACTGAAAGCAGCGTGTGCTTCCATTACATACAAATTACTAGTAATAAAAACGTGATTTTTCTAGAACGCGGATCATTTTCCCAAATCCAGCGCAGACCCAGAGTTCTTTATACAAGCATGATACCGACTACAGAATGATGCATGACTTCAGAGCTCCATATGGCAACTTAAACATATCATGTGTATGTATGTGTGTATAACTATGATAACGTGTGTGCGTGTGTGTGTGTGTGTGTGTGTGTGTGTGTGTGTGTTAGGCATCAGTAGAGGTTCAGCAGGTGGAGATGGAGGTGAACCAGGAGGTTCAACAGCAACAGATGGAGAGAGAGAAAGCTCTCTCTCAGGCTTCAGCCACACACTCCGCCAAGAAGAAATCAGCCAAGAAGAAAGGTACACACACACACACACACACGCACACACGCACACACGCACACACACACACACACACACACGCACACACGCACACACGCACACACACACACACACACTTCCAGCTGTCATCCAGTAGGGTGCAGTATATTTCAGGTACAGAGCCAATGAAGTGCAGTTAGCATCTAACCAGAAGTGTGAAATACAGTATAATTTACATATGAAGTGCAGAAGGACGGTATAGTGATAAAACAACAGATATAGATAAATAGAATATCCATATTTACAGATTGACTGGACAGTCTACAATGAAGGCAGTAAGTCCTGTGAGAGCAGCATATGTAAAAAGATAAATATGCAGAGTAAACTTTGTGTTGGTGCAAATATGAATAGTGCAGTTATAGACTGCAGATATGAATAGTGCAGTTATAGACTGCAGATATGAATAGTGCAGTTATAGACTGTTCAGATATGAATAGTGCAGTTATAGACTGTGCAAATATGAATAGTGCAGTTATAGACTGTGCAGATATGAATAGTGCAGTTATAGACTGTGCAAATATGAATAGTGCAGTTATAGACTGTGCAAATATGAATAGTGCAGTTATAGACTGTGCAGATATGAATAATGCAGTTATAGACTGTGCAAATATGAATAGTGCAGTTATAGACTGCAGATATGAATAGTGCAGTTATAGACTGCAGATATGAATAGTGCAGTTATAGACTGTGCAGATATGAATAGTGCAGTTATAGACTGCAGATATGAATAGTGCAGTTATAGACTGTGCAGATATGAATAGTGCAGTTATAGACTGTGCAGATATGAATAGTGCAGTTATAGACTGCAGATATGAATAGTGCAGTTATAGACTGTGCAAATATGAATAGTGCAGTTATAGACTGCAGATATGAATAGTGCAGTTATAGACTGTGCAAATATGAATAGTGCAATTATAGACTGCAGATATGAATAGTGCAGTTATAGACTGCAGATATGAATAGTGCAGTTATAGACTGTGCAGATATGAATAGTGCAGTTATAGACTGCAGATATGAATAGTGCAGTTATAGACTGTGCAGATATGAATAGTGCATTTATAGACTGTGCAGATATGAATAGTGCATTTATAGACTGTGCAGATATGAATAGTGCAGTTATAGACTGTGCAAATATGAATAGTGCAGTTATAGACTGCAGATATGAATAGTGCAGTTATAGACTGTGCAGATATGAATAGTGCAGTTATAGACTGCAGATATGAATAGTGCAGTTATAGACTGTGCAGATATGAATAGTGCAGTTATAGACTGCAGATATGAATAGTGCAGTTATAGACTGCAGATATGAATAGTGCAGTTATAGACTGTGCAAATATGAATAGTGCAGTTATAGACTGCAGATATGAATAGTGCAGTTATAGACTGCAGACATGAATAGTGCAGTTATAGACTGTGCAGATATGAATAGTGCAGTTATAGACTGCAGATATGAATAGTGCAGTTATAGACTGTGCAGATATGAATAGTGCATTTATAGACTGTGCAGATATGAATAGTGCAGTTATAGACTGCAGATATGAATAGTGCAGTTATAGACTGCAGATATGAATAGTGCAGTTATAGACTGTGCAAATATGAATAGTGCAGTTATAGACTGCAGATATGAATAGTGCAGTTATAGACTGTGCAGATATGAATAGTGCAGTTACAGACTGCAGATATGAATAGTGCAGTTATAGACTGCAGATATGAATAGTGCAGTTATAGACTGTGCAAATATGAATAGTGCAGTTATAGACTGCAGATATGAATAGTGCAGTTATAGACTGCAGATATGAATAGTGCAGTTATAGACTGTGCAAATATGAATAGTGCAGTTATAGACTGCAGATATGAATAGTGCAGTTAGACTGCAGATATGAATAGTGCAGTTATAGACTGTGCAAATATGAATAGTGCAGTTATAGACTGCAGATATGAATAGTGCAGTTATAGACTGCAGATATGAATAGTGCAGTTATAGACTGTGCAAATATGAATAGTGCAGTTATAGACTGCAGATATGAATAGTGCAGTTAGACTGCAGATATGAATAGTGCAGTTATAGACTGTGCAGATATGAATAGTGCAGTTATAGACTGCAGATATGAATAGTGCAGTTATAGACTGTGCAAATATGAATAGTGCAGTTATAGACTGCAGTTATGAATAGTGCAGTTATAGACTGCAGATATGAATAGTGCAGTTATAGACTGTGCAAATATGAATAGTGCAGTTATAGACTGCAGATATGAATAGTGCAGTTATAGACTGCAGATATGAATAGTGCAGTTATAGACTGTGCAGATATGAATAGTGCAGTTATAGACTGCAGATATGAATAGTGCAGTTATAGACTGTGCAGATATGAATAGTGCATTTATAGACTGTGCAGATATGAATAGTGCAGTTATAGACTGCAGATATGAATAGTGCAGTTATAGACTGCAGATATGAATAGTGCAGTTATAGACTGTGCAAATATGAATAGTGCAGTTATAGACTGTGCAAATATGAATAGTGCAGTTATAGACTGCAGATATGAATAGTGCAGTTAGACTGCAGATATGAATAGTGCAGTTATAGACTGTGCAAATATGAATAGTGCAGTTATAGACTGCAGATATGAATAGTGCAGTTATAGACTGCAGATATGAATAGTGCAGTTATAGACTGTGCAAATATGAATAGTGCAGTTATAGACTGCAGATATGAATAGTGCAGTTATAGACTGCAGATATGAATAGTGCAGTTATAGACTGTGCAGATATGAATAGTGCAGTTATAGACTGCAGATATGAATAGTGCAGTTATAGACTGTGCAGATATGAATAGTGCATTTATAGACTGTGCAGATATGAATAGTGCAGTTATAGACTGCAGATATGAATAGTGCAGTTATAGACTGCAGATATGAATAGTGCAGTTATAGACTGTGCAAATATGAATAGTGCAGTTATAGACTGCAGATATGAATAGTGCAGTTATAGACTGTGCAGATATGAATAGTGCAGTTACAGACTGCAGATATGAATAGTGCAGTTATAGACTGCAGATATGAATAGTGCAGTTATAGACTGTGCAAATATGAATAGTGCAGTTATAGACTGCAGATATGAATAGTGCAGTTATAGACTGCAGGTATGAATAGTGCAGTTATAGACTGTGCAAATATGAATAGTGCAGTTATAGACTGCAGATATGAATAGTGCAGTTATAGACTGTGCAAATATGAATAGTGCAGTTATAGACTGCAGATATAAATAGTGCAGTTATAGACTGCAGATATGAATAGTGCAGTTATAGACTGTGCAAATATGAATAGTGCAGTTATAGACTGCAGATATGAATAGTGCAGTTATAGACTGTGCAGATATGAATAGTGCAGTTACAGACTGCAGATATGAATAGTGCAGTTATAGACTGCAGATATGAATAGTGCAGTTATAGACTGTGCAAATATGAATAGTGCAGTTATAGACTGCAGATATGAATAGTGCAGTTATAGACTGTGCAATATGAATAGTGCAGTTATAGACTGCAGATATAATAGTGCAGTTATAGACTGCAGATATGAATAGTGCAGTTATAGACTGTGCAGATATGAATAGTGCAGTTATAGACTGCAGATATGAATAGTGCAGTTATAGACTGTGCAGATATGAATAGTGCAGTTATAGACTGTGCAAATATGAATAGTGCAGTTATAGACTGCAGATATGAATAGTGCAGTTATAGACTGCAGATATGAATAGTGCAGTTATAGACTGTGCAAATATGAATAGTGCAGTTATAGACTGCAGATATGAATAGTGCAGTTAGACTGCAGATATGAATAGTGCAGTTATAGACTGTGCAAATATGAATAGTGCAGTTATAGACTGCAGATATGAATAGTGCAGTTAGACTGCAGATATGAATAGTGCAGTTATAGACTGTGCAAATATGAATAGTGCAGTTATAGACTGCAGATATGAATAGTGCAGTATAGACTGCAGATATGAATAGTGCAGTTATAGACTGTGCAAATATGAATAGTGCAGTTATAGACTGCAGATATGATAGTGCAGTTAGACTGCAGATATGAATAGTGCAGTTATAGACTGTGCAGATATGAATAGTGCAGTTATAGACTGCAGATATGAATAGTGCAGTTATAGACTGTGCAAATATGAATAGTGCAGTTATAGACTGCAGATATGAATAGTGCAGTTATAGACTGCAGATATGAATAGTGCAGTTATAGACTGTGCAGATATGAATAGTGCAGTTATAGACTGCAGATATGAATAGTGCAGTTATAGACTGTGCAGATATGAATAGTGCAGTTATAGACTGTGCAGATATGAATAGTGCAGTTATAGACTGCAGATATGAATAGTGCAGTTATAGACTGCAGATATGAATAGTGCAGTTATAGACTGTGCAAATATGAATAGTGCAGTTATAGACTGCAGATATGAATAGTGCAGTTAGACTGCAGATATGAATAGTGCAGTTATAGACTGTGCAAATATGAATAGTGCAGTTATAGACTGCAGATATGAATAGTGCAGTTATAGACTGCAGATATGAATAGTGCAGTTATAGACTGTGCAAATATGAATAGTGCAGTTATAGACTGCAGATATGAATAGTGCAGTTATAGACTGCAGATATGAATAGTGCAGTTATAGACTGTGCAGATATGAATAGTGCAGTTATAGACTGCAGATATGAATAGTGCAGTTATAGACTGTGCAGATATGAATAGTGCATTTATAGACTGTGCAGATATGAATAGTGCAGTTATAGACTGCAGATATGAATAGTGCAGTTATAGACTGCAGATATGAATAGTGCAGTTATAGACTGTGCAAATATGAATAGTGCAGTTATAGACTGCAGATATGAATAGTGCAGTTATAGACTGTGCAGATATGAATAGTGCAGTTACAGACTGCAGATATGAATAGTGCAGTTATAGACTGCAGATATGAATAGTGCAGTTATAGACTGTGCAAATATGAATAGTGCAGTTATAGACTGCAGATATGAATAGTACAGTTATAGACTGCAGATATTAATAGTGCAGTTATAGACTGTGCAAATATGAATAGTGCAGTTATAGACTGCAGATATGAATAGTGCAGTTATAGACTGTGCAAATATGAATAGTGCAGTTATAGACTGTGCAAATATGAATAGTGCAGTTATAGACTGCAGATATGAATAGTGCAGTTATAGACTGTGCAAATATGAATAGTGCAGTTATAGACTGCAGATATGAATAGTGCAGTTATAGACTGTGCAGATATGAATAGTGCAGTTACAGACTGCAGATATGAATAGTGCAGTTATAGACTGCAGATATGAATAGTGCAGTTATAGACTGTGCAAATATGAATAGTGCAGTTATAGACTGCAGATATGAATAGTGCAGTTATAGACTGCAGATATGAATAGTGCAGTTATAGACTGTGCAAATATGAATAGTGCAGTTATAGACTGCAGATATGAATAGTGCAGTTAGACTGCAGATATGAATAGTGCAGTTATAGACTGTGCAAATATGAATAGTGCAGTTATAGACTGCAGATATGAATAGTGCAGTTATAGACTGTGCAAATATGAATAGTGCAGTTATAGACTGCAGATATGAATAGTGCAGTTATAGACTGTGCAGATATGAATAGTGCAGTTATAGACTGTGCAAATATGAATAGTGCAGTTATAGACTGCAGATATGAATAGTGCAGTTATAGACTGCAGATATGAATAGTGCAGTTATAGACTGTGCAAATATGAATAGTGCAGTTATAGACTGCAGATATGAATAGTGCAGTTAGACTGCAGATATGAATAGTGCAGTTATAGACTGTGCAAATATGAATAGTGCAGTTATAGACTGCAGATATGAATAGTGCAGTTATAGACTGTGCAAATATGAATAGTGCAGTTATAGACTGCAGATATGAATAGTGCAGTTATAGACTGTGCAGATATGAATAGTGCAAAAACAGTGCAGTGAGCACAGAGAGCGGTTAAGGTGGCCGTGTCAAGTTCAGCAGTTAAGGTGATGCTGTGATGGTCAGCGGGGTCACACCCTCAGGGAAGAAGCTCTTCCTGAGCTTGCTGGTGCGGGAGCGGAGGCTCCTGTAATGCCTGACAGATGGTGGGAGGGTAAATAGTCTGTGGTTAGGATGAGAAGAAAAGGCCATCGGAGTCCAGAACCTGATTTCAGGGCCGTGCAGGGCCTCCCTGGTTCCTCACATGGCATTTCAGTGAATAGCGAATAATCTGAGTAATACTCTGTGTGATTCAGCAGGTCAGCTACTCTTATTATGTAAAACACCCAAAGACATTCTTACTTTGCTACTTCACTTTTTTAATTTTATACAATAACAAATAGTAGACTGGACTGATTGGTCAGTTTTAGCCTAAAGCTCCACAATAACAGCTGTAGTTTGTGTGTGTGTGTGTTGTGCATGTGTTGTGCGTGTGTGTTTGTTGTGTGTGTTGTGCGTGTGTGTGTTTGTTGTGTGTGTGTGTGTGTGTTGTGCATGTGTGTGTGTGTTGTGCGTGTGTGTGTTGTGCGTGCGTGTGTGTTGTGCGTGCGTGTGTGTGTGTTGTGCGTGTGCGTGCGTGTGTGTGTTGTGCGTGTGCGTGCGTGTGTGTTGTGCGTGCGTGTGTGTGTGTGCGTGCGTGTGTGTGTTGTGCGTGTGCGTGCGTGTGTGTGCGTGCGTGTGTGTGCTAAAGGCCCCTCGTCCCCGACCCAGGAGCCCACCCCTCCCCCTCTGATAGAGGAGAGCCTGGAGGAGGTGCAGGGGAGAGCAGTGAGGAGCAGAATCAGACAGGAGTACAGCAGAGCACTGCAGCATGAAGGTACTGACAGACACACACATGCGTCCTCAGGCGCTTTACAGGAGCTCACCTCATAATACAGGCTTACTTAATGTCAGTGGAGCTGGAGTTTTCAGGTTATGGGGAATATTAATAAGGTGTGTTTGTGTGACCGCTACAACATGCAAGGAACTATTGTAATAATAATGTGACCATTTATGGTGCGTATATATGCAAATATGTATATGTAACAATAACAGATATTCTATATGTGTAATATATAGATAGACACTAAGATACTGTTAGTACCATATAAATATAGATGCACTTATCTATTTGGATTTATCTATATTTTTTAAAAAGTACACACATATATGTCAGCATTGCTCTGTGTGTGTGTGTGTGTGTAGAGGGTGCGGCGAGGCAGCGTTTGGAGCTGGTGAAGCTTCACGCTTTGTCCGTCGTCCACAGCGTCCAGCACAGAGCAGAACAGACCCACACAGACATGCAGGAGTGGCTGGACCAACGCTTCACCTCCGAGATGGACAGGTCAGAAAACACAGATGGAGATGAGGACACAGAGAAAAATGCTGTTTACTGCTGGTTCCGGCTGGTCAGAGTCCAGATTTAAACCCTGGTCTTGGTCTGCCAGTAAACTCTAACCAGCTCTGCAGTGTCTCCGCTGTGGCGCCGTCAGTGCTGAGCGGATCGTTACTGACTCGTCTTCCTGTAGACGACTGTCTGAACGTTCACACTGAGCTACACTGTAAAACTCTCCCTTTTTGTTTGATGACCACTAAAAGCTTGATGTTTATCCATGTTTGGGGTCAGCCCAGTTGGTACGGTGGGAGTGTTGAGGTAGTTTTGGTCCTGAAACCCATAAAACAACCTCAAAACCCCTTTAATCCCAATTTTACTCCATATACTGCTCTTTACGCCAACTAGAGGAGCAGCGAACATCACTACACATTTATTATTACACATAAACAATGACTTTGATCTTCAGACGCCTTCAGTATAAACACATCAATACAGTTCATTAATACTCAGCTGGACACAGGGGGTCACGTCTCCACCGTGACGGTTAAACCACGGCTTTAGATCTCAGGAGAGGAATCGAGGCTCAGAGGGCGTGTGTGTGTGTGTGTGTGTGTGTGTGTGTGTGTGCAGTATACAGCAGTTGTCGGGGGTGGTTCAGCACCACATTGAGAACAGTCTGAAGATCCCTCACCAGCTGGTGCTGGACTGCACCGACTTCTTCATAGACGGAGAGACGCGGGTGTTACCCACTACGCCCACTCCGCCCCGCCCACCACCGCTGGAACGGACCAATCACAGGACTCTCTCCATCCTGCAGCTGCACGGTCTGCGTGCCCAGCTGCACAAGATCGCCCCCACAGGTCTGGAGAAGCTCCTAACATTGAGCACATTTACGTTACAGCAATCTAACGGTTCTCTAATCTTGAGAACCATTTGTCTCTGTGTTCTGCACACTGTGGAATTAGACCTCCGCATTTAACCCGTCCGTGCAGTGAAACACCCACATACACTAGGGGGCAGTGAGAACACTTGCCCGGAGCGGTGGGCAGCCCTATCCACAGCGCCCGGGGAGCAGTTGGGGGTTAGGCGTCTTGCTCAAGGGCACTTCAGTCATGGACTGTCGGCTCTGGGTATCGAACCAGCGACCTTCCGGTTCCCTGACCTCCAGCCCACGACTGCCCCCCTAAGACGTGACGTAAAGTAAAACTCATGCACCACTTTACCTGAAAATATGAAGACTCATCATCTAGAAGATGAACAATATTTAAATCCTTCATTTTGCTGAGAGTGTAGTCAGTTTAGCATCACTCCAAACTAAATTTGCATATTTACAGTTAAATTTGCATATTTACATATTTACAGTAAAGCCAGCCTTACAATTAATACAGGAAAAATTACATAACTTTATATATGTGTTTATATTTATATGATCTGTAATTAAAACCATTTAACCGTTTTCTTTGTTTATTTATTTAAATGTTAACACATCGTGTTTTTTAAAGGCTCTTAATGTCTGAACTTTCGATGAAATTTGGATGTAAATACTTTGTCCCCACTTTTCCTGCAGTGATGGGCGTGTCAGTGAAAAGGTTTTATTCATTATTTCTTTAATCACCTGAGATCAGATTTAACACACTAACACTGTCCTGCCTGTAGAGTTAGATCACTCACAGGCAACCAAACCTCTGTGTGTTGTGACATCACAACCACAACTTTCTGGCTGTCCGGTAAACTTCTTTCAGGCGTTGAGCCTCAAACCAGAAAAGGTGGATATTCTGATCTTCTTAGTGAAAAGAAGAAGAAGAAGGCCAATTAAAATAATCACAGTTTAAATCAGTGCGAACAATCGTAATTAGACACTTTCCCCAAACCGTTCAGCCGTACGACTTTAATCTGTGTTCTTGCTCTGCGTAGGTCAGGTGTCCAGTACCGAGCTCTGTAAGGTTCTGCAGGAGCTGACCTCACTCACTATGGGCTCTGATGCTCTGCCTGAAGCCTGGATGAACCTCACAGACTCACAGGTGACCTCGCGCACCATACCACTGCGAAAAACATCACCCCACCACAATCCCCCTTACTCCAAATTGATCAGGTGTCTGACGTTTAGCACTGGAGCTAACAGGTAATGGAAGCTTATAGCCCACCAATTAGCATGGTGCTAACAGTGTTAACTCATCCCTCTCTCAAACATGCAAGTGGAGGTGACTTCCTGTTCAGCAGCTTCTTATTGAAGCATCTGTTCCACCTTAAATGGCCACAGTGTAACTGCTGCACGCATTTAAGGTGGAATGGAACATTCATATTTTGCCTTCCTGAAACCTGGAATTTCGTCTGCGCTTTAGTCCATGTTTACAGATATCAGTGTGTCAGTGGTGTTTCATGATGTGGTGTGTGTGTGTGCGTGCGTGCGTGTGCGTGCGTGCGTGCGTGCGCGTGTGCGCGTGTGTGTGTGTAGGTCCAGGAGCTGGTGTGTGTGCTGTCTCAGGACCGTGAGGTGGTGGACTGGCGTCAGTTTTTACTGAGTGCGGCTCAGCCGTGGCCTTTACCCTCTCAGAACCAACTGCTGAGAACACTCACACGCTTCCGAGAGGAAGACACCGCAGCCAGCGGAGTCCTTACACTGGAGCAATACCGACAGGTACAAACACTCAGAGGGGTCAGCATCAGACACTGGAGGACCTCTAGGAATAGCCTGTAACGTGGTGTTAAGCGCTGCTGTGATCGGCAGGGTGAGTGGGTCAGTGGGAGTTGTGTGTAATTGGGAATTGTGTGTGGTTGCGCAGGTTGAGTTGTGGTTTTCCAGCCAGGCAGATGTTCCTGTTCCCGAAGATCCCACTGAACCTCTGCCATACGACCGGCTGGCCAACCTCAAGGAGGTACTGCATAGTCTGTGTGTGCAGATATGTTATGATAGTCTTACTCGTGGTGGTAATACTCATGGAGGAATTGTTGAGGAGAAATCTCAGGAACACTCAGTGGCATGACCACCATGTGAACAGGTCATGGGAGATGGTCTGATGATTTGTCCGGCTAGTCGGGTTCAGACAGGGTCATTATGGCATGTGTAATGTCAATCAGCTGTAATGATAACATGATATTACTTGACATAAACTCATATGATGATTTCTGTTACTATTATCCCTGTACTACAGTTCCCAGCATGCACTGCAACATCATGTGTGTTCCCACCCCCTTCCCAACAAACCTACTGTACACTGGGGGCATTTAAAGAGGTTTAACAGATTTGTGCAGCTAGTGTAGTCTGTTTAATATAAAACAATGCGGTTTATTAAAAATGATTTTTAATCATTCAAGTATTCAGTGCCTGTTTTTGCCTTTGTAGTTTTGACATATTTTTAATAAACAATGGCCTGTTGGGTTCATGGAGAAATGTCAAGTAAAGATAAAGCACAGATTTGTTGATTTTGTTGAGAGCTGGGTTCCTGTAAAGTGTAACTGACCTCTTTTACCTCTACGTGTTTTATTTATGTGTTTTGCGCATGGGCAGTTTTTCTTTGCGCTGTTTGCGGACGCTGCTTCGTCCACGGCTGTTCTGGACTATCTGACCATGCTGCTGTACTTCTGCTGCCATCCTGATCCAGGACAGGGCTTCACCAGAGCCCTCAGCATAGTGACCCAGCACAAACATCAGTACCGACACCCCAGCCCCCTGCTGCAGGTACCCTACATTTAATCAGATGTTAACCACTAATAAATAACAGCATCACTAAACCTCTACACATTAACCAACACCACTAGTTATAGCTCAGCTAACGACTCCAAACCACCCAGCAGTAATCAGCCTCTGTTTCTGTAGTCACTGCCCTACATGGATGGTGCTGAGGAGTGTGAAGCTGAGGAAGAGGACGAGTCTGTGCATAAAGATGATGGCGTGACAGTGGAGGAGATTTTCAGAGTTCTGAGCCACGGAGGAAAACGAGTGACATCACATCACCGCATAGAGTCTAACAGCAGAGAGGAGTTACAGCAGGTACACATTCATAATCCAGCTATACTCACTGACCCAAAGGTTACCATTACAACCTGACTTGAGCCCAAAAAATTCAGTCTGAACCGACTGTAGCCCCACGACGTTCGGTCTGAACCGACTGTAGCCCCACGACATTCGGTCTGAACCGACTGTAGCTGATGCTTCAGTGTCTTTGGGATGTGGCGAAGGTCTTTAAGTGGCTGATTTTGTGTTTAGGATCTGGTGAAGGTCTTTAAGGAGCTGGGCTTTGATGCAGGAGAAAAGATTCCATTCTCAATGCTATCCCAGCATCCTTTCCTGCAAGATCTGATGGAAGGCTCTTCACAGTATCTGCTAGCAGTGAGTGTTGTAACACGCAGACTCTTGAAAGTGAGACACAAACACAGTTCTTACATAAAAATGAATGAAAAATTAGTTAACTGTTTTTTATGCTACATTAATAATAATTGTAAGTTCTTTTAGAGTGAAGCGTTTTGTGGTGTGATGCAGCTGAATGAGTTTGAGTATTGTTTACTTTTTGGAATAAGGCATCTGAATTTTGGTGTTTTGATTGATCGAATATTTTTGTAAAACGTTTGTGTTGCTGCTGTTTTCCTGCAGGACATTCACAGAGTTCTACACGTCCCGAAGAGTGACGGAGAACCTTCAACCTTCACATAAACTGGTTCTAGCTTGTACTAATAAAGACACAGTAAAGTAAAGCCAAATACTGAACATGCAGGTAGTACTGATCTTTATACACGAATACTGTCTGTACTCTACATTCCTGTAATCTAAAATAGAAATCTATATAAAATCTAAATACACAATCTTTCCTGCGTTCTGATCTGGGCTGTAGTTGCTGTATTGTAAAGTGTAAGATGAATGCTGTTACTGTTAGCACGGATTATTCATCTGGTTTTAACTGGCAACATTAGCCTCATCACTGTGTTTAATGTTGAAATTATCTTTATGATAAAGTGTAATGAAATAAATGAATTACAGTCAAAGAAAAATGGTATACACTTGTTTAATAACACTATCCGCTATCAAATTCATTATCCGTGACATCAGCATCAGGAAACGTACCCCGTCCTGTAATTTCCACGGGTCATTATCGGTCCTCTGGCCCGTTTCCCCTGATTTAATGGAGGACAGAGTGTAGATCCAGTCCACACAGCAGCTTAGACTGATAGTGTTGGGTGACTTTATCAACGCTAGAAAGAGTTTAAACGAGTGATTAACGTGAAACAGTGAAACCGTCTAAATAAATAAACGGGGAAAACAGAAGACCAGGATTCAGGGGTCAGAGTCCAACTGTAAATTCACTTGAAGAATCCTGTCGGCGTCCCAGGCAAACAAAGAGGATTCATTCAAAAACAAGTGAACTGGAGATGAAACGTGCTGCCTGTTCCAGGACGGGCTTTAACTGCTCTCATCCACTTACCCTCCCCATAATGAAGCTTCCCTGCATCATCCTTTCCATGACAGTAGGCAACAATGTGGTCTTTCACCTGCAGCTCCTTCCCCACGCCCTGATCTTCATAGCCGAATTTAGCAGTAACAGTGTTGTACAGCTTCCGTGTCTCCTTGTCAAATTTGTGTTCAATCACATGACCATTGGTGAGGACGAACCTGTCAAACAGCAGGGATCCGGTTCCTCTTGGAGAACCTTCTACACAGACCAGGCAGACAGAGTCAGACACCTTCGTTAGGAGTTTCACCGTCTTCATCTCAGAGAAGCTGTGAGCACTTTTATTGTACTTCTGGCTTAAGAACGTCTGCACTGCGGCGTCAGTGAGACTCTCTCGCTGCTTCAGCTGCTCCAACAAACAACCAAACTCAGTGAGCAGAATGTCCTCAGCCCCTGAGGTCTTCATAATATTACAGCCAGCATCTTCATAATATTACATCTTCAGCATGTAAGTAGTAATTGTCTTATTGAATAGAATCAAAACATTTGAAAGCAAATGTGACACATTTGTAATGTGGCTTACAAAGGAACTGGCTCTATGCATCTAAGGGACAAATGTACATTATACGTTGTTTATGAACTTCTGCACTGTTAACATTATCACAGGTCAGTCACACCCCTTCAATCAGTCACTGTTTTTTCTAATGACCTTCAGATTTGTGAATTGAAGGAATTCTGATAAATGAATTTCTACAGGATGCTGCCTAAAGGAACGCCATCCTGTCAGGTGTGATACCCGTCCTCGCCACCAGAGGTCAGCATCACCCAAATACTGACATTCTCCCTCGTTGCACCCTGACCCCTCACCTGAAGCTCATTTCACCTGAAGTACTGCAGGTCTATCTGCATACTGAGCCTTGTCGCCTCATTGTTGATGGTTTGGATTGCCTCAACCCTTTTCTGTGCTGTTTGACTCTTCTGGATCTCCCTTTGGTGCTTTTGCTGGTTTTGGATTTTTCTAGTGTTTTGACCTTTCAACTGTGTTTGACTTTGACACTGGTTTTTGTGTTTTTGGATTAAATGGGAATATGGATTCCAATCAGCCTGGAGAGTCTTCCTCACACACCCCCTCACACACACACACATCTGTGGGCCTCACATGATGCCCACAGATGCCCAATGGCATGCAGATCTGGAGGCAGTGCAGACCAATAGGGTGTAGATCTGAGGAAAAATGCAATAAAACAGTGATAACCTGATTGTTATGTCTGGCAATTAAAAGATCTGCTGTTTGTGCTGTCAACATTTAACCTGCTATAAAACTATTTAGAAAAGAAAAGAATAAAGGAAGAAAAGTAGATGATATTCCTGCATAAGGAAGCTGAGCTAGAGACAGTGTGGCTAGTAAAAACTTGCCTGCTTTCCACTTGGGCAGCACCTATGCTGATGTGAGGTATTTGCTGTGGATTGGATAGCAATTAAAATGCAAGGTCAATAGGGAGTAGATCTGGAGACAGTATAGACCAATAGGGAATAGATCTGGAGACATTACAGACCATTAGGGAGTAGATCTGGAGACATTACAGACCAATAGGAAGTAGATCTGAAGACAGTACAGACCAATAGGGAGTAGATCTGGAGACAGTACAGACCAGCAGAGTTGATCTGGAGACACTACAGACCAGCAGAGTTGATCTGGAGACAGTACAGACCAGCAGAGTTGATCTGGAGACAGTACAGACCACTAGGGAGTAGATCTGGAGACAGTACAGACCAATAGAGTGTAGATCTGGAGACAGTACAGACCAAAAGGGAGTAGATCTGAAGACAGTACAGACCAATAGAGAGTAGATCTGGAGACAGTACAGACCAGCAGAGTTGATCTGGAGACAGTACAGACCAATAGAGTGTAGATCTGGAGACAGTACAGACGAGCAGAGTTGATCTGGAGACAGTACAGACAAGCAGAGTTGATCTGGAGACAGTACAGACCACTAGTGAGTAGATCTGGAGACAGTACAGACCAATAGAGAGTAGATCTGGAGACAGTACAGACCAGCAGAGTATATCTGGAGACAGTACAGACCACTAGGGAGTAGATCTGGAGACAGTACAGACCAATAGGGAGTAGATCTGGAGACATTACAGACCAATAGGGAGTAGATCTGGAGACAGTACAGACCAATAGAGAGTAGATCTGGAGAAAGTACAGACCAGCAGAGTTGATCTGGAGACAGTACAGACCACTAGTGAGTAGATCTGGAGACAGTACAGACCAATAGAGAGTAGATCTGGAGACAGTACAGACCAGCAGAGTTGATCTGGAGACAGTACAGACCAGCAGAGTTGATCTGGAGACAGTACAGACCACTAGTGAAATACATCTGGAGACAGTACAGACCAATAGAGAGTAGATCTGGAGACAGTACAGACCAATAGAGAGTAGATCTGGAGACAGTGCAGACCAGCAGAGTAGATCTGGAGACAGTACAGACCACTAGGGAGTAGATCTGGAGACAGTACAGACCACTAGGGAGTAGATCTGGAGACAGAACAGACCAATAGGGAGTAGATCTGGAGACATTACAGACCAATAGGGAGTAGATCTGGAGACATTACAGACCAATAGGAAGTAGATCTGGAGACAGTACAGACCAATAGAGAGTAGATCTGGAGACATTACAGACCATTAGGGAGTAGATCTGGAGACATTACAG
>NC_051230.1:36982208-37114708 GCF_015220715.1 Pygocentrus nattereri
AATGCAAGACGTTATG
Organism: Pygocentrus nattereri; assembly: GCF_015220715.1. Taxonomy (NCBI): domain Eukaryota; kingdom Metazoa; phylum Chordata; class Actinopteri; order Characiformes; family Serrasalmidae; genus Pygocentrus; species Pygocentrus nattereri. The sequence goes on from NC_051230.1 coordinate 36,982,225, forward strand.
ATTGAGAGAACTGACCACTGCATTCCAGCATAAAAACCTCAATCCAACGTTGAAACATGGTGGTGGCAGCATCATTGTTTGGTGCTATTTTGCTGCTATTGGACCAGGACACCTTGCCATCATTTGATGGAGTTGTATCCAGAAATTCTACAGGAGAATGTTAGGTTGTCTATCTGTGAACATGGGTCCTGCAGAAAAACTAGGAACCTAAAAACACCAGTTAGTCCACAAAGAATGGTTGAAGCAGAAGAAATATTGCATTTGGAATGGCTTATCAAAATCCAAACCTAATCCAGTAGAAAAGTTCAGGCAGAACCTGAGGTGTGGCATTCATTCAAGAAAGCCCACCAACATAAGAGTTCAAGCAGTTCTTTAAGGGCCAAGAGACCTCCAAGTCGATCTGAGGGCTGATCAGCATTTATAAGAACCGTTTGGTTGAAGTCATTGCTGCTCAAGGGGTCAAACCAGTTCCTGAAAGCAGAGGTTCACATATTTTTGCCAATAAAGAAATGTATTGTTAGATAACTAAGTTCAGAAAATGAAATGCCGGGACTTTAACGCGTTAATTTAGATTAGTTAATTACAAAGACTTTAACGCGTTAAAACTTTTATCGGAATTAATCACATTATTTTTTAAGATTGGAGCCGGAACCTTTGTATTCGCGTGTTCTAGCACGCCTGTAAACCTGATGCACAAGCGACATCCGCAAACAACAATGATGGACGACGAAGTCGCTTCTCTTGGTCCACTGAGGGACAACTTAGCTTTAGAAACGTCCTGATGGGAAAAGACTTCTGTTGTATGCAAAAAGGAGTTTGCTGATCACCGAAGCTACTCAAGCCTAAAATACCATCTCAATGCAAAACATGTTGCGGCGAGCAAAGACGCCCCCACAGCTGATTTCAGTGCCCCCAGCAGCGGTAAATACCCGCTCCAGCAGGGGTAAATAACCGCCCCAGCAGGGGTAAATAACCGCTCCAGCAGGGGTAAATAACCGCTCCAGCAGCGGTAAATAACCGCCCCAGCAGGGGTAAATAACCGCCCCAGCAGGGGTAAATAATCGCCCCAGCAGCGGTAAATACCCGCTCCAGCCAGCCCACATTGGACCAGGTGACAGGTTTCAGAGCCAAAATAAGTAAGTCTAGGTCTGAAAAATTAAACATCTCCCCGGCTAAATGGATCGCAACAGACTGTAGACCGCTGTCGGTGGTAGAGGACAGGGGGCTACAGTCTGTGTTAGACAGCGACATCGGACCCTGCTCACGAACTCCCGTGTAGGAAAACCATGGCGAGGAGGATTAGGCAGCTTTATGGTGACGAAAAGCCGCCAAAACAAGACACGTTGAGTGCAGTTGATTGTGTTGCATTGACAGGGGACCTTTGGACTTCCGTCAGCAAGTCTAACTACCTTGGCGTGACCGCGCACACCGTATACGTCGTTAACAAAGTATGGCCATTAGCATCTTTCGCCCTCACTGTAGAGAAAGTCAACAGACACTATGCAGTAAACTGCGCAGGCCATTTGTTCTGTAGCTGAGTCCTGGAAAATTGAGCAAAAGGTTAGAACAGTTGGCACCGATTGTGCCAGAAACATGATGGCAGCAGCAAGACAGCTCCCATTTCAGCACATGCCGTGTGTTGCGCATATTTGGCAGAGATCCATCACCGTGTGCCTGGACAGTTGTGGATTTAATGATGTTCTAGCAAAGTGCCGCAAGATTGTGGGTCATTTCAGACACAGTCCAGCCAACACAATGGAACTGTATGAAGAGCAAAAGGCACTTGACCAGGAAAATGAACCCCTAGTCCAGGATGTTTCCACAAGCTGGAAGCAATAAACATGTTTGTTGTTAAGAATATACCTGTATTCCTTCAAAATGTTAGTAGCAAAATAATTTTTGTAATTAATTGCTATTAATTAATTACAGACCCTGTAATTAACTCGATTAACATTTTTAATCAAGTCCGTTCACTAATAAATATTATAAATAATAAAAAATAAAGTTAAATCTCGACTGTTTACACCAAAGATTTACTAAAACACAGTAACAGTAATTTCCACTGAGACTGAAGCTGAAATATTAGAAGGAACCGTTTCACTAGTGAACGTGATCCTCAGTGAACAGACTCACTTAATATGGAGTGAAAGTGTTAAAACGAGCAGAGCAGGACTGACTGTTCACAACACTCACCTCAAAGGGTTTTCCAGGACTGAAAGGGAAGAAGGGAAGTTCTCTCTCCTCAGTACCCCAAACATCTCTAATCCTGGTGGTCCTCACGATCACCTGCTTCCCATCCTCATTGAAGCGAGGGTTGAAATTAAAGGCCACGTCATCACCTTTACAGATGTCAATGGCGAATCTAATGGGAGAGAAAACAAAACTAAACCAGTTTAGCCGCTTTATTTGAGATGTGTCGCTCTCTTTGTATTGTTTATTACTTTCTTACCTTTCAGCGTTTCCTTTGGGCTCTCCACGGATGGTGATGAGCGCGTTGTCCGTGAGTCCTTCAGGCAGATCTTGCTGATAAGGAACTTGTAGGGTGAAGTCTAGAAAAAAAGCAGTAGAGAGAATAAAGGGTTGAAAAGGAAAGGATGATCTTTGATCTTCCTGCTCTGTGAGCTGCACACATCACTCTTACCAAAGCTGGCTAGATGATGATGTTGGACTTTAACACGTGTTGCTCTGTACAGTCCATCTCACACTCCTTCAGCGGTCACTGCATGTAATCTTTACTTTTCTTGTTTGTGAGATTAAATGAAAAGAGAAAACCAGTGGAGCTCTGAGTCGAGCCTTCAGTTACTAAAGTATCTATAAAGTATCTTTACTTGAAGCAAGAAGTGAAGCCTGGGCTCTCGAAGACCAGGGCACCGAGACCACTGGCTTACATTTATTCAGCTGAGGAATTAATTCTGTAAGAAACACTAAATATAACTATTATCTTCATCTGTTTACAAAGCTTTCAGACCCACATCTCGCTTAAGGACCAATGAGAAAGACCTCTGACGAGCTTTTAACACGGATATTTATTGGATAAAACTGATGAGGGACCTTCTCTTAACGTAACAGATGTGACCCTGACGGTGAAGGTGAAGGTAGACTTTATTTCTCTATTTAGTTCATCATCTTTCTTTTTAATCAAGCAGAATTCATGTGCAGCTCCACTCCACAAAGGAGGAACCTCAGAGGTTCTGTCCTGCTTTAGAATATTAAGTGAGCAAATACAGAGAGAAGATGAAGTCAGAAGGAAGACGGCACCTATAAAACATCAGACAGAGGTCTAGTGCTCTACTAATGTACTAATCTACTAATCATCCAGCTAAAGTGTTACAGTAGTCCAGCCTGGAGGTTATAAATGCATGCGCAGGATTTTCCGCATCGTTTAGCGCGGTTACGCAAGCGAAAGAATGCGGTTCTAACATTGCTGCAAACGTGTATCATAGGAGAGGCTGGAGTCAAAGATGACGACCAGATTTTTTACAGTAGTGCTTGGAATGACCGTATGGCCTCTAAATTTAGTTCAGATTTGGAGAGTTGAGATCTCTCTGCTTGGCGTCCCACCAGTAGGACCTCAGTTTCGTTAGGATTAAGAAGAAGGAAACTGTGGGTGATCCAGCTTTTGATATTTTTAACACAATCTGCAAGATCGTTTAGATTTAGAGCCTCATTTGGTTTAGCAGATATGTAAAGTTGCGTGTCGTCTGCATAGCAGTGAAAACGAATGCCGAACCTGCGAATTATGTTACCAAGAGGGTGCAGGTACAGAGAGAAAAGCAGCAGCCCGAGCACAGATCCTTGGGGCACACCATATTGTACTCGGGTGCAATCAGAGTGTTCATTGTTAACACTGACAAATTAGTAACGGTCTGTCAGATAAGACTGGAACCACGACAAAGCCTGTCCTTTGATACCAACCAGATTTTCCAGCCTGTCAAGGAGGATCTTGTGGTCGATGGTATCAAATGCTAGACTGAGATCTAGGACTAGTATGCAAATATGACCACTGTCAAGAGAGATCACTTACTACTGTAGTTAATGCCGGTTCAGTGCTGTGAAAGGGTCTAAAGCCAGACTGAAACATCTCATGGAGAGCTCTTATAGGCAGGAGCACAGTTGATGTAAGACCACTTTTTCTCAGATCTTAGCAGTGAAAAGGAGATTGGAAATTGGTCTATAGTTGTCGAACTCACTGGAATCGAGATCTGACTTTTTAAGCAGGGGTTTAACGACTGCGAGTTTGAATGATTATGGTACGTCTCCCAGACCGAGGGACGGATTTATTATAGACTGTAGAGGTTTAACCACACAGGGGACAGTCTGTTTGAGCAGTTTTGTTCATACTGGTTCAAGAATGCATGTTGATGATTTAGATCAGATAGTCAGTGTGACTAATTAATTTGTTTGAACAGAAAAAAAGAGAAAGATAGCAACTGGAGTTTTGTTCTGGCAGGGCACTCATCATTTTATGATATTAGATCTAAAGGCAAATTTTGGATTTGTAGTCTAATATTTTCTATTTTATCATTGAAGAAACTGCTAAAATCACTGCTGCTACATGTTGCTTCAATATCTTTTTCAGAATGTTTAATATCACCAGTTAGTTTGGATATAATTATGAACAGGATCCTAGGATTATTTTTGTTACTCTCAGTTAGTGACGAGCTACAGGATGCTTTGGCTGTGTTCATTATAACATGACTGTGACAGACCCATCCCTACATCCATCAAAATTCATTGATTTTCAAGTCCATTTCTTCCATTTCTACAGAGTGACAGATCAGCCCATGTACTGTACGAGTGCTGTGTGGAGGAAACTCTTCTCCGATGCAGTGCTACAATTTGACTGTGATTTATTTTCAATAGACTTTTGTTGTTTGTGCCGTCCACGTTTACTCTGCTATTAAAGTATTTAGAAAGAAATATGAAAAAAGCCGACATTCCCGCCTAAGAAGGCTCTACTGGAGACAGCGTGGATTGGAGCTTCACTTTGGCAGCTTACTGCTAAATCACCTAATGCTGATGTGGTGTGTTTGCTGTGAAGTTGGACAGTGTTCATAGTTTCTTATAGACATGGTCTTTATTGAAAGCACCAAGGTTCCCTGTACCATTACATACCTATGCGGACATATTTGAGGACAACATCTTGCTGAATGTAGAGGTGTGTTATCTGGTCAAGCTGCTTCATACGATGTCCATAATTCAGCAAATGCTTCCCGTCAACTTCAACCCTGTAGTCAGAGGAGGTGCAGAAAATCTTGATCTGAAAAACAGAAAACACGAGTGAACTCAAACTGTAAGGATCTGTATGAGGGTCCAGTTCTTTACACGTTAGATTCACTGAATAACACAATAGCACAATCTGAGGAGCTCCTAGTAGATGCCCAGTTATAGTACTGAGTGTCTACTATAATTACAGTAACTGCATTATACTACATTTTGCAGTGCTGTGAACCGTTTGCCGACTGTTGATCATTTTTGTGAATTTCTACAAAAACGTGAAATATGATCAGATTTTCATTGAACTCAAAACAGTAGATAAACAAACCAAATGAAACCTGAATATCAGAAAACCTGATTGACAATCAGGTGTGAGGGTGGTTGAACTTGCTCCACGTAAGTTGTCAGGTCATTTCACATTAGGCTGGAAAAGGTTCCACAACTTTTTCTAATGAGTTTGGACTACATCAGTCCACTATCAGGCAGACAGTGTTCAAGGTGAGAACATTTAACACCACTGTCACCCATTCATTGAGTGGTCTTCCAACAAAAATGACTCCAAGATTAAGGCCTAAAAAATTCTGGGAGATCACAAGGAACCTCAGGGTAACTTCTAAAGATCTTCATGGCTTAAATGCAAGACGTTATGATTGAGAGAACTGACCACTGCATTCCAGCATAAAAACCTCAATCCAACGTTGAAACATGGTGGTGGCAGCATCATTGTTTGGTGCTATTTTGCTGCTATTGGACCAGGACACCTTGCCATCATTTGATGGAGTTGTATCCAGAAATTCTACAGGAGAATGTTAGGTTGTCTATCTGTGAACATGGGTCCTGCAGAAAAACTAGGAACCTAAAAACACCAGTTAGTCCACAAAGAATGGTTGAAGCAGAAGAAATATTGCATTTGGAATGGCTTATCAAAATCCAAACCTAATCCAGTAGAAAAGTTCAGGCAGAACCTGAGGTGTGGCATTCATTCAAGAAAGCCCACCAACATAAGAGTTCAAGCAGTTCTTTAAGGGCCAAGAGACCTCCAAGTCAATCTGAGGGCTGATCAGCATTTATAAGAACCGTTTGGTTGAAGTCATTGCTGCTCAAGGGGTCAAACCAGTTCCTGAAAGCAGAGGTTCACATATTTTTGCCAATAAAGAAATGTATTGTTAGATAACTAAGTTCAGAAAATGAAATGCCGGGACTTTAACGCGTTAATTTAGATTAGTTAATTACAAAGACTTTAACGCGTTAAAACTTTTATCGGAATTAATCACATTATTTTTTAAGATTGGAGCCGGAACCTTTGTATTCGCGTGTTCTAGCACGCCTGTAAACCTGATGCACAAGCGACATCCGCAAACAACAATGATGGACGACGAAGTCGCTTCTCTTGGTCCACTGAGGGACAACTTAGCTTTAGAAACGTCCTGATGGGAAAAGACTTCTGTTGTATGCAAAAAGGAGTTTGCTGATCACCGAAGCTACTCAAGCCTAAAATACCATCTCAATGCAAAACATGTTGCGGCGAGCAAAGACGCCCCCACAGCTGATTTCAGTGCCCCCAGCAGCGGTAAATACCCGCTCCAGCAGGGGTAAATAACCGCTCCAGCAGGGGTAAATAACCGCTCCAGCAGGGGTAAATAACCGCCCCAGCAGGGGTAAATAACTGCCCCAGCAGCAGTAAATACCCGCTCCAGCCAGCCCACATTGGACCAGGTGACAGGTTTCAGGGCCAAAATAAGTAAGTCTAGGTCTTTATTAAGCAACTCCCCGGCTAAATGGATCGCAGCAGACTGTAGACCGCTGTCGGTGGTAGAGGACAGGGGGCTACAGTCTGTGTTAGACAGCGACATCGGACCCTGCTCATGAACTCCCGTGTAGGAAAACCATGGCGAGGAGGATTAGGCAGCTTTATGGTGACGAAAAGCCGCCAAAACAAGACACGTTGAGTGCAGTTGATTGTGTTGCATTGACAGGGGACCTTTGGACTTCCGTCCTCAAGTCTAACTACCTTGGCGTGACCGCGCACACCGTATACGTCGTTAACAAATTATGGCCATTAGCATCTTTCGCCCTCACTGTAGAGAAAGTCAACAGACACTATGCAGTAAACTGCGCAGGCCATTTGTTCTGTAGCTGAGTCCTGGAAAATTGAGCAAAAGGTTAGAACAATTGGCACCGATTGTGCCAGAAACATGATGGCAGCAGCAAGACAGCTCCCATTTCAGCACATGCCGTGTGTTGCGCATATTTGGCAGAGATCCATCACCGTGTGCCTGGACAGTTGTGGATTTAATGATGTTCTAGCAAAGTGCCGCAAGATTGTGGGTCATTTCAGACACAGTCCAGCCAACACATTGGAACTGTATGAAGAGCAAAGGGCACTTGACCAGGAAAATGAACCCCTAGTCCAGGATGTTTCCACAAGGTGGAAGCAATAAACATGTTTGTTGTTAAGAATATACCTGTATTCCTTCAAAATTTTAGTAGCAAAATAATTTTTGTAATTAGTTGCTATTAATTAATTACAGACCCTGTAATTAACTCGATTAACATTTTTAATCAAGTCCGTTCACTAATAAATATTATAAATAATAAAAAATAAAGTTAAATCTCGACTGTTTACACCAAAGATTTACTAAAACACCAGTAACAGTAATTTCCACTGAGACTGAAGCTGAAATATTAGAAGGAACCGTTTCACTAGTGAACGTGATCCTCAGTGAACAGACTCACTTAATATGGAGTGAAAGTGTTAAAACGAGCAGAGCAGGACTGACTGTTCACAACACTCACCTCAAAGGGTTTTCCAGGACTGAAAGGGAAGAAGGGAAGTTCTCTCTCCTCAGGACCCCAAACATCTCTAATCCTGGTGGTCCTCACGATCACCTGCTTCCCATCCTCATTGAAGCGAGGGTTGAAATTAAAGGCCACGTCATCACCTTTACAGATGTCAATGGCGAATCTAATGGAAGAGAAAACAAAACTAAACCAGTTTAGCCGCTTTATTTGAGACGTGTCGCTCTCTTTGTATTGTTTATTACTTTCTTACCTTTCAGCGTTTGCTTTGGGCTCTCCACGGATGGTGATGAGCGCGTTGTCCGTGAGTCCTTCAGGCAGATCTTGCCGATAAGGAACTTGTAGGGTGAAGTCTAGAAAAAAAGCAGTAGAGAGAATAAAGGGTTGAAAAGGAAACGATGATCTTTGACCTTCCTGCTCTGTGAGCTGCACACATCACTCTTACCAAAGCTGGCTAGATGATGATGTTGGACTTTAACACGTGTTGCTCTGTACAGTCCATCTCACACTCCTTCAGCGGTCACTGCATGTAATCTTTACTTTTCTTGTTTGTGAGATTAAATGAAAAGAGAAAACCAGTGGAGCTCTGAGTCGAGCCTTCAGTTACTAAAGTATCTATAAAGTATCTTTACTTGAAGCAAGAAGTGAAGCCTGGGCTCTCGAAGACCAGGGCACAGAGACCACTGGCTTACATTTATTCAGCTGAGGAATTAATTCTGTAAGAAACACTAAATATAACTATTATCTTCATCTGTTTACAAAGCTTTCAGACCCACATCTCGCTTAAGGACCAATGAGAAAGACCTCTGACGAGCTTTTAACACGGATATTTATTGGATAAAACTGATGAGGGACCTTCTCTTAACGTAACAGATGTGACCCGGACGGTGAAGGTGAAGGTAGACTTTATTTCTCTATTTAGTTCATCATCTTTGTTTTTAATCAAGCAGAATTCCCGGTATCCGGAAAACAGCATGTGCAGCTCCACTCCACAAAGGAGGAACCTCAGAGGTTCTGTCCTGCTTTAGAATATTAAGTGAGCAAATACAGAGAGAAGATGAAGTCAGAAGGAAGACGGCACCTATAAAATATCAGACAGAGGTCTAGTGCTCTACTAATGTACTAATCTACTAATCATCCAGCTAAAGTGTTACAGTAGTCCAGCCTGGAGGTTATAAATGCATGCGCAGGTTTTTGCGCATCGTTTAGCGCGGTTACGCAAGCGAAAGAATGCGGTTCTAACATTGCTGCAAACGTGTATCAAAGGAGAGGCTGGAATCAAAGATGACGACCAGATTTTTTACAGTAGTGCTTGGAATGACCGTATGGCCTCTAAATTTAGTTCAGATTTGGAGAGTTGAGATCTCTCTGCTTGGCGTCCCACCAGTAGGACCTCAGTTTCGTTAGGATTAAGAAGAAGGAAACTGTGGGTGATCCAGCTTTTGATATTTTTAACACAATCTGCAAGATCATTTAGATTTAGAGCCTCATTTGGTTTAGCAGATATGTAAAGTTGCGTGTCGTCTGCATAGCAGTGAAAACGAATGCCGAACCTGCGAATTATGTTACCAAGAGGGTGCAGGTACAGAGAGAAAAGCAGCAGCCCGAGCACAGATCCTTGGGGCACACCATATTGTACTCGGGTGCAATCAGAGTGTTCATTGTTAACACTGACAAATTAGTAACGGTCTGTCAGATAAGACTGGAACCACGACAAAGCCTGTCCTTTGATACCAACCAGATTTTCCAGCCTGTCAAGGAGGATCTTGTGGTCGATGGTATCAAATGCTAGACTGAGATCTTGGACTAGTATGCAAATATGACCACTGTCAAGAGAGATCACTTACTACTGTAGTTAATGCCGGTTCAGTGCTGTGAAAGGGTCTAAAGCCAGACTGAAACATCTCATGGAGAGCTCTTATAGGCAGGAGCACAGTTGATGTAAGACCACTTTTTCTCAGATCTTAGCAGTGAAAAGGAGATTGGAAATTGGTCTATAGTTGTCGAACTCACTGGAATCGAGATCTGACTTTTTAAGCAGGGGTTTAACGACTGCGAGTTTGAATGATTATGGTACGTCTCCCAGACCGAGGGACGGATTTATTATAGACTGTAGAGGTTTAACCACACAGGGGACAGTCTGTTTGAGCAGTTTTGTTCATACTGGTTCAAGAATGCATGTTGATGATTTAGATCAGATAGTCAGTGTGACTAATTAATTTGTTTGAACAGAAAAAAAGAGAAAGATAGCAACTGGAGTTTTGTTCTGGCAGGGCACTCATCATTTTATGATATTAGATCTAAAGGCAAATTTTGGATTTGTAGTCTAATATTTTCTATTTTATCATTGAAGAAACTGCTAAAATCACTGCTGCTACATGTTGCTTCAATATCTTTTTCAGAATGTTTAATATCACCAGTTAGTTTGGATATAATTATGAACAGGATCCTAGGATTATTTTTGTTACTCTCAGTTAGTGACGAGCTACAGGATGCTTTGGCTGTGTTCATTATAACATGACTGTGACAGACCCATCCCTACATCCATCAAAATTCATTGATTTTCAAGTCCATTTCTTCCATTTCTACAGAGTGACAGATCAGCCCATGTACTGTACGAGTGCTGTGTGGAGGAAACTCTTCTCCGATGCAGTGCTACAATTTGACTGTGATTTATTTTAAACTCACTTTTGTTGTTTGTGCCGTCCACGTTTACTCTGCTATTAAAGTATTTAGAAAGAAATATGAAAAAAGCCGACATTCCCGCCTAAGAAGGCTCTACTGGAGACAGCGTGGATTGGAAACAGTTGCATGAGCTTCACTTTGGCAGCTTACTGCTAATCACCTAATGCTGATGTGGTGTGTTTGCTGTGAAGTTGAACAGTGTTCATAGTTTCTTATAGACATGGTCTTTATTGAAAGCACCAAGGTTCCTTGTACCATTACATACCTATGTGGATATATTTGAGGACAACATCTTGCTGAATGTAGAGGTGTGTTATCTGGTCAAGCTGCTTCATACGATGTCCATAATTCAGCAAATGCTTCCCGTCAACTTCAACCCTGTAGTCAGAGGAGGTGCAGAAAATCTTGATCTGAAAAACAGAAAACACGAGTGAACTCAAACTGTAAGGATCTGTATGAGGGTCCAGTTCTTTACACGTTAGATTCACTGAATAACACAATAGCACAATCTGAGGAGCTCCTAGTAGATGCCCAGTTATAGTACTGAGTGTCTACTATAATTACAGTAACTGCATTATACTACATTTTGCAGTGCTGTGAACCGTTTGCCGACTGTTGATCATTTTTGTGAATTTCTACAAAAACGTGAAATATGATCAGATTTTCATTGAACTCAAAACAGTAGATAAACAAACCAAATGAAACCTGAATATCAGAAAACCTGATTGACAATCAGGTGTGAGGGTGGCTGAACTTGCTCCACGTAAGTTGTCAGGTCATTTCACATTAGGCTGGAAAAGGTTCCACAACTTTTTCTAATGAGTTTGGACTACATCAGTCCACTATCAGGCAGACAGTGTTCAAGGTGAGAACATTTAACACCACTGTCACCCATTCATTGAGTGGTCTTCCAACAAAAATGACTCCAAGATTAAGGCCTAAAAAATTCTGGGAGATCACAAGGAACCTCAGGGTAACTTCTAAAGATCTTCATGGCTTAAATGCAAGACGTTATGTTTGACAGAACTGACCACTGCATTCCAGCATAAAAACCTCAATCCAACGTTGAAACATGGTGGTGGCAGCATCATTGTTTGGTGCTATTTTGCTGCTATTGGACCAGGACACCTTGCCATCATTTGATGGAGTTGTATCCAGAAATTCTACAGGAGAATGTTAGGTTGTCTATCTGTGAACATGGGTCCTGCAGAAAAACTAGGAACCTAAAAACACCAGTTAGTCCACAAAGAATGGTTGAAGCAGAAGAAATATTGCATTTGGAATGGCTTATCAAAATCCAAACCTAATCCAGTAGAAACGTTCAGGCAGAACCTGAGGTGTGGCATTCATTCAAGAAAGCCCACCAACATAAGAGTTCAAGCAGTTCTTTAAGGGCCAAGAGACCTCCAAGTCAATCTGAGGGCTGATCAGCATTTATAAGAACCGTTTGGTTGAAGTCATTGCTGCTCAAGGGGTCAAACCAGTTCCTGAAAGCAGAGGTTCACATATTTTTGCCAATAAAGAAATGTATTGTTAGATAACTAAGTTCAGAAAATGAAATGCCGGGACTTTAACACGTTAATTTAGATTAGTTAATTACAAAGACTTTAACGCGTTAAAACTTTTATCGGAATTAATCACATTATTTTTTAAGATTGGAGCCGGAACCTTTGTATTCGCGTGTTCTAGCACGCCTGTAAATCTGATGCACAAGCGACATCCGCAAACAACAATGATGGACGACGAAGTCGCTTCTCTTGGTCCACTGAGGGACAACTTAGCTTTAGAAACGTCCTGATGGGAAAAGACTTCTGTTGTATGCAAAAAGGAGTTTGCTGATCACCGAAGCTACTCAAGCCTAAAATACCATCTCAATGCAAAACATGTTGCGGCGAGCAAAGACGCCCCCACAGCTGATTTCAGTGCCCCCAGCAGCGGTAAATACCCGCTCCAGCAGGGGTAAATAACCGCTCCAGCAAGGGTAAATAACCGCTCCAGCAGGGGTAAATAACCGCCCCAGCAGGGGTAAATAACCGCTCCAGCAGGGGTAAATAACCGCTCCAGCAGCGGTAAATAACCGCCCCAGCAGGGGTAAATAACCGCCCCAGCAGGGGTAAATAATCGCCCCAGCAGCGGTAAATACCCGCTCCAGCCAGCCCACATTGGACCAGGTGACAGGTTTCAGAGCCAAAATAAGTAAGTCTAGGTCTGAAAAATTAAACATCTCCCCGGCTAAATGGATCGCAACAGACTGTAGACCGCTGTCGGTGGTAGAGGACAGGGGGCTACAGTCTGTGTTAGACAGCGACATCGGACCCTGCTCACGAACTCCCGTGTAGGAAAACCATGGCGAGGAGGATTAGGCAGCTTTATGGTGACGAAAAGCCGCCAAAACAAGACACGTTGAGTGCAGTTGATTGTGTTGCATTGACAGGGGACCTTTGGACTTCCGTCAGCAAGTCTAACTACCTTGGCGTGACCGCGCACACCGTATACGTCGTTAACAAAGTATGGCCATTAGCATCTTTCGCCCTCACTGTAGAGAAAGTCAACAGACATTATGCAGTAAACTGCGCAGGCCATTTTTTCTGTAGCTGAGTCCTGGAAAATTGAGCAAAAGGTTAGAACAGTTGGCACCGATTGTGCCAGAAACATGATGGCAGCAGCAAGACAGCTCCCATTTCAGCACATGCCGTGTGTTGCGCATATTTGGCAGAGATCCATCACCGTGTGCCTGGACAGTTGTGGATTTAATGATGTTCTAGCAAAGTGCCACAAGATTGTGGGTCATTTCAGACACAGTCCAGCCAACACATTGGAACTGTATGAAGAGCAAAAGGCACTTGACCAGGAAAATGAACCCCTAGTCCAGGATGTTTCCACAAGGTGGAAGCAATAAACATGTTTGTTGTTAAGAATATACCTGTATTCGTTCAAAATTTTAGTAGCAAAATAATTGCTATTAATTAATTACAGACCCTGTAATTAACTCAATTAACATTTTTAATCAAGTCCCATCACTAATAAATATTATAAATAATAAAAAATAAAGTTAAATTTCGACTGTTTACACCAAAGATTTATTAAAACACCAGTAACAGTAATTTCCACTGAGACTGAAGCTGAAATATTAGAAGGAACCATTTCACTAGTGAACGTGATCCTCAGTGAACAGACTCACTTAATATGGAGTGAAAGTGTTAAAACGAGCAGAGCAGGACTGACTGTTCACAACACTCACCTCAAAGGGTTTTCCAGGACTGAAAGGGAAGAAGGGAAGTTCTCTCTCCTCAGGACCCCAAACACCTTCAATCCTGGTGGTCCTCACGATCACCTGATTCCCATCCTCATTGAAGCGAGGGTTGAAATGAAAGGCTATATCATCACCTTTATGGATGTTAATGTCGAATCTAATGGAAGAGAAAACAAAACTAAACCAGTTCAGCCGCTTTATTTGAGATGTGTCGCTCTCTTTGTATTGTTTATTACTTTCTTACCTTTCAGCGTTTCCTTTGGGCTCTCCACGGATGGTGATGAGCGCGTTGTCCGTGAGTCCTTCAGGCAGATCTTGCAGATAAGGAACTTGTGGGGTGAAGTCTAGAAAAAAAGCAGTAGAGAGAATAAAGGGTTGAAAAGGAAAGGATGATCTTTGATCTTCCTGCTCTGTGAGCTGCACACATCACTCTTACCAAAGCTGGCTAGATGATGATGTTGGACTTTAACACGTGTTGCTCTGTACAGTCCATCTCACACTCCTTCAGCGGTCACTGCATGTAATCTTTACTTTTCTTGTTTGTGAGATTAAATGAAAAGAGAAAACCAGTGGAGCTCTGAGTCGAGCCTTCAGTTACTAAAGTATCTCTAAAGTATCTTTACTTGAAGCAAGAAGTGAAGCCTGGGCTCTCGAAGACCAGGGCACAGAGACCACTGGCTTACATTTATTCAGCTGAGGAATTAATTCTGTAAGAAACACTAAATATAACTATTATCTTCATCTGTTTACAAAGCTTTCAGACCCACATCTCGCTTAAGGACCAATGAGAAAGACCTCTGACGAGCTTTTAACTCGGATATTTATTGGATAAAACTGATGAGGGACCTTCTCTTAACGTAAAAGATGTGACCCGGACGGTGAAGGTGAAGGTAGACTTTATTTCTCTATTTAGTTAATCATCTTTCTTTTTAATCAAGCAGAATTCCCGGTATCCGGAAAACAGCATGTGCAGCTCCACTCCACAAAGGAGGAACCTCAGAGCTGTCCTGCTTTAGAATATTAAGTGAACGATCAACTCCAATAATTTCTGTGTTCATTCCAACTTTTTCAAAAATCAATTTTATTTTTTATTTTTCTCATTTGCATTCTATGGTAATTTAATAACTTGTTCATATTCTAATGCTTAATTATTTATATTTCCCATTATTATTATTAAAATTGTTATAAGTGACCCTTATTAGTCCCACAATGGGAAAATTCCACCTCCACATTTAACCCATCCATGAATCCAAAGCAGTGAGCACACTTGCCCGGAACGGTGGGCAGCCCAATCCACAGCCCCCGGGGAGCAGTTGGGGGTTAGGTGTCTTGCTCAAGGACACTTCAGTCACGTACTGTCATCTCTGGGGATCGAACCAGCGACCTTCCGGTCACGAGGCTGGATCCCTAACCTCCAGCCCACGTTATTGAGCAAAGATTTGTTTCACTTGTTTTTATTTTACTAATTACTATTTGTCCTCTCCATGGATCACCACCTTATCGTGGGCCAGCGAGCGTCTGGTGGCCGGGCATTTACTCATGGTGCCCGGCTGGGCCCAGCCCGAAGGAGTCCCCCCTCCCATCGACCCACCACCGATGGGAGGGGCAGTAGTAGGGGTGCGGTGCATTGTGGATCGGGCAGTGTCCGAAGGCGTGGGCCTTGGTGTTCTGATCCTCGGTTGCTAAAACTGGCTTTTGGAACTTGGAACGTTACCTCACTGGCGGGGAAGGAGCCTGAGTTGGTGCGCGAGGTTGAGAGATATCGGCTAGATATAGTCGGGCTCACCTCAACACACAGCTTGGGTTCTGGGTCCAATCTCCTTGAGAGGGTCTGGACTTTTTTCTTTTCTGGAGTTGCCCATGGTGAGAGGCAGCGGGCAGGTGTGGGCTCTCTCATAGCCCCTCGACTCGGCGCCTGTATGTTGGGGTTTTCTCCGGTGGACGAGAGGGTAGCTTCCCTACGCCTTCGGGTTGGGGAACGGGTCCTGACTGTTGTCTGTGCTTATGCACCGAACAGCAGTTCAGAGTACCCAGCCTTCTTAGGGTCTTTGGGAAGGGTGCTTGAAAGTGCTCCTCCTGGAGACTCTATTGTCCTACTGGGGGACTTTAATGCTCACGTGGGCAATGACAGTGAGACCTGGAGGGGTGCGATTGGGAGGAATGGCCTCTCTGATCTGAACCCCAGTGGTGTTCAGTTTTTGGACTTCTGTGCAAACCACAGTTTGTCCATCTCGAACACCATGTTTGAACACAAGGATGTCCATAAGTGCACATGGCACCAGGACACCCTAGGCCGCAGTTCAATGATTGACTTTGTAGTTGTGTCATCGGACTTGCGGCCATCTGTATTGGACACTCGGATAAAGAGAGGAGCTGAGCTGTCAACTGATCACCACCTGGTGGTGAGTTGGATCAGGTGGTGGGGGAAGATGCCGGTCAGACCAGGCAAGCCCAAATGTATAGTGAGGGTTTGCTGGGAACGTCTGGCAGAAGAACCTGTCAGATTGATCTTCAACTCACACCTCTGTCAGAACTTTGACCAGATATCGGGGGAGGTGGGGGACATTGATTCAGAATGGACCATGTTCCGCTCCTCCATTGTTGAAGCGGCTGACTGTAGCTGTGGCCGTAAGGTAGTTGGTGCCTGTCGGGGCGGTAATCCTCGAACCCGGTGGTGGACACCCCAGGTGAGAGATGCCGTCAAGCTGAAGAAGGAGTCCTACCGGGCATGGTTGGCCTGTGGGACACCAGAGGCAGCTGGCAGGTATCAACAGGCCACTGGATTGGCAGACTGGGGTGGTGGTGCCTCTTTTTAAAAAAGGGGACCAGAGGGTGTGTTCCAACTACAGGGGAATCACACTCCTCAACCTCCCTGGTAAGGTCTATGCAGGGGTACTGGAGTAGAGAGTCCGGCTTATAGTTGAACTTCGGATCCAGGAGGAGCAGTGCGGGTTCTGCCCTGGTCGTGGAACACTGGACCAACTCTTCACCCTCTCCAGGATTCTGGAGGGTTCATGGGAGTTTGCCCAACCAGTCCACATGTGCTTTGTGGATCTGGAGAAGGCATTCGACTGTGTTCCCCGGGGTATTCTGTGGGAGGTGCTTCGGGAGTACGGGGTACATGGCTCTTTGCTACGAGCCATTCAGGCCCTGTACAAACAAAGCAGGAGTTTGGTTCGCATGGCCGGCAGTAAGTCAGACTCGTTCCCAGTGAGAGTTGGACTCTGTCAGGGCTGCCCTTTGTCACCGATTCTATTCATAATTTTTATGGATAGAATTTCTAGGTGCAGTCAGGGGATGGAGGGTGTCTGGCTTCTTGACCTCAGGGTCACATCGCTGCTGTTTGCAGATGATGTGGTCCTATTGGGGACATCAGGCCGCGAACTTCAGCTTTCACTGGATCGGTTTGCAACCGAGTGTGAAGCGGCCGGGATGAGAATCAGTACCTCCAAATCCGAGACCATGGTTCTCAGGCAGAAAAGGGTGGAGAGCCCTCTCTGGGTCGGGGATGAGCTCTTGCCTCAAGTGGAGGAGTTTAAGTATCTCGGGGTCTTGTTCACGAGTGATGGTACAAGGGAGCGGGAGATTGACAGGCGGATTGGTGCTGGTCAGCAGTGATGCGGGCTATTTACCGGTCTGTTGTGGTAAAGAAAGAGCTGAGCCATAAGGCAAAGCTCTCAATTTACTGGTCGATCTACGTTCCCACCCTCACCTATGGTCATGAGCTTTGGGTAATGACCGAAAGAACGAGATCGCGAATACAAGCGGCTGAAATGAGTTTCCTCCGCAGGGTGTCTGGACTCTCCCTTAGAGATAGGGTGAGAAGTTCGGTCATCCGGGAGGGACTCGGAGTAGAGCCGCTGCTTCTTCACTTCGAGAGGAGTCAGCTGAGGTGGTTCGGGCATCTGGTTAGGATGCCTCCTGGATGCCTCCCTCGGGAGGTGTCACAGGGAAGTCCACCTGGGAGGAGACCCCGGGGAAGACCCAGGACATGCTGGCATGACTATATCGCCCAGCTGGCCTGGGAGCACTCGGAATCCCCCTTGGAGACATAGTGGAAGTGGCTGGGGAAAGGAAGGTCTGGGCCTCATTGCTTAGGATGCTGCCCCCGCGACCCGAACCCCGGAGAAGCGGAAGATAATGGATGGATGGATAATTACTATTTGTAGTAGTAGTTTCTAACTGACTTTAATGTTTTATTTCATTTCATTGTGAAGCGTATTCTATGACACTCCTGGTTTTCTCTCCATCACCTGTGTAAACATAGCCACCCGTGTGAACACCAATCAGCTCACAGGACTCATTAAAGACTGGAGAGCCGGAAGAACCATAGAATAAACTGAAATGGTAGGTCATCTGGGAGTCATAGAATTGCCATTTCTCTGTGATAGATTTTTGGGTGATTAAATGGACATAATCTGGGTTCTCAGTGTGGTAATTCTGAACAGCTTGATCTCTGTCTTCTTTTTGAATGATGAAGCTGAAGTCCAGCTTCTTGATCCCACCATCAGGGTGCCCAATGATACAGGTTCCTCCTGAGACCTCAGGAACATTGGTACTGAAGGTGTTTTCAGCAGAGGTCTGGAGTAGTCCAGTATATTCTACACCTCTGCTCAGCTCCAGCAGGGCAAAGTCCACAAAATTACAGTGTTCTCCTTGTTTTTCCTCGTGATAGAGAGCAACGATTTTCTCCTTCACCGTCACTTCAGTGACTTTGCTGTTGCGTTCTTCATAACCAAATACAGCTATGGTGGGCTCCGATAGCTTCTTTAGGAATGGGTCATATTCCCCAATTACATGTGCGTTGGTAAGGATGTAGTTTCTGGTGAACAGAAAACCAGTCCCTAGACGGGTTTTTTCCCCATTTGAAAGGATTCTGTAGAGTACACAGACAGAATTGGAGAGCTTCATCAGCTGCTTCCAAGTACAGCTCCAAACCAAGTACATTAATATAGCACCTAAATTCTTATCAATTATTATTATAATTATTATTACTATTATTATTATAGTCTTATATGATTAATAAATATTTCGACTTTTTATAAATATAACCAGTACAGAGAAAAGACGTTTTGTTTTTTATTTATTTATGAACATCTTTATTTTTTGGTGAGTATACACTCATTCTGAAACTTCTACTTGCAAAACGTTCAAAAAAAAATTGGGAAGGATCAGAAGCGTTTAAAAAATATCTCAACAAGTGATGTCACACTTCCCTCTGACCTTGCCCTTACTACCGCTCAGTCTCCCAGAACACCCCACCTGATCACATGATCCTCCATCACATGACTCCCCACTCCTCTGCTTCACCTGTTGTGCACACTATTTAACGAGCTGACAGAGGAATTTGAGCAGTTATCTAAATATGAATGGTAAAGTCATATCAAATGGTCACTTAAAACCCAAAGTTGGCTTAAAATCACCCTACGTGTGTTCTGTCGAGTATTTACACAGCGCTGGGTTGCCAAATAATGCAGGTTGAGTATTTTTCAGCACAGCATTTTACAGAGGGTACAATATCTGCTTACAGTGTGTTAACAATTCATAATGCAGAACAAACTTGGTTCTAAAATGGAATTAGTTCTTTTAAATATGAAGAAATTGTGTCATTGATTTGTTCATAGTCCATATGAAGTGTTACTAACGTGTTCTGTACAGTTACATACCAATGTGAACATGCTTGAGGACCACGTTCTGACGAATCTGGATGTGTGTTATCTGGTGAAGCTCCTTGATGCGATGTGAATAATGCAGCAAATACTCATTGTTCACTTCCACTCTGTATCCAGAGGATGTGCACAAAATCTTGATCTGAGCAACAGAAGAATCACAGGAGTTTACTCAAACTATAAGAACCTGTATCTGAGGGTCTACAGTCCAGCTCTTTACTCTCTCTACAGATCTACCACACCAGGTTCACTGAAGAATTTATAGCAGAGTCTGAGGAGCTCTTAGTAGACACTCAATACATTACGGTAGTTACTAAATAAATCACAATACGTACTGAATAATTCATATAACAGACTGAATCATTCATTATAGATACTATATACCTGACAATTCATAGGAGTTGCTGAACAATTCATAGTAATTACTGAATAATTCCTATTAATTATTCCATATGTACTGTGACTTATTAACTGCTATAAGTTACTGAATCGTTCATAGTAGATTGTGAATAATTCATAATGCATCCTGATCAGTTCATAGTAGTGACTGAATAGTTCATAGTGAACACAAATTCATTTATAGTTGATACACAATAAGAATATTGCAGTTTAAGGGATTCATCTCTGTTCTCGTACATCAACAATATTTCATTTATCTGTTTAACGATGTTCCTGAAAGCCAGGATTAACATTTCAGCATCGTCTCTGTGACGTCAAACACAGTAACAGTAATTTCCACTGAGACTGAATCTGAAATATTAGAAGGAACCGTTTCACTAGTGAACGTGATCCTCAGTGAACAGACTCACTTAATATGGAGTGAAAGTGTTAAAACGAGCAGAGCAGGACTGACTGTTCACAACACTCACCTCAAAGGGTTTTCCAGGACTGAAAGGGAAGAAGGGAAGTTCTCTCTCCTCAGGACCCCAAACACCTTCAATCCTGGTGGTCCTCACGATCACCTGATTCCCATCCTCATTGAAGCGAGGGTTGAAATGAAAGGCTATATTATCACCTTTACAGATGTCAATGGCGAATCTAATGGAAGAGAAAACTAAATTAAACCAGTTCAGCCGCTTTATTTGAGATGTGTCGCTCTCTTTGTATTGTTTATTAATTTCTTACTTTTCAGCGTTTGGTTTGGGCTCTCCACTGATGGTGATCTGTGTTTGGTCTTTGAGTCCTTCAGGCAGGACCTGCACATACGGAACTCTTAGGAAGCAGCTCTCTAGAAAGAAAGCAGGAGAAAGAATAAAGAGTTGAAAATGAAAGGATGAGTTCTGCTCTTCCTGCTCGGTGAGCTGCACACATCACTCTGATCAACGCTGGATAGATAATGACACTGGGCTTTATTTAACACCTCTTGTTGTAGTACAGTCCATCTCACACTCCTTCAGTGGTCAATGACTGTAATCTTGACTTTTCTTCATTGTTTGTGGGTTTTATAATGAAAATAGAGAATCGCGTATTAGAGCTCTGAGTCGAGCCTTCAGTTGCTGAACAAAAGTATCTGGATCATTTTCCAGAAACTCCCCTAGAACCTGATAGGTCTTGTTCTGGATGTCCATGAAGGAAAATCAAGCAACCTGTTTCATTCATGCTACCAAAATGCCATGGCTGTGCTAAAATCGTTGTTTAGTTACAATTATTTAAACTTTGCCCTATCAGGAGACTGAATTTTTCAGCACAGCATTTTACAGAGGGTACAATATCTGCCTACAGTGTGTTAACAATTCATAATGCAGAACAAACTTGGTTCTAAAATGGAATTAGTTCTTTTAAATATGAAGAAATTGTGTCATTGATTTGTTCATAGTCCATATGAAGTGTTACTAACGTGTTCTGTACAGTTACATACCAATGTGAACATGCTTGAGGACCACGTTCTGACGAATCTGGATGTGTGTTATCTGGTGAAGCTCCTTGATGCGATGTGAATAATGCAGCAAATACTCATTGTTCACTTCCACTCTGTATCCAGAGGATGTGCACAAAATCTTGATCTGAGCAACAGAAGAATCACAGGAGTTTACTCAAACTGTAAGAACCTGTATCTGAGGGTCTACAGTCCAGCTCTTTACTCTCTCTACAGATCTACCACACCAGGTTCACTGAAGAATTTATAGCAGAGTCTGAGGAGCTCTTAGTAGACACTCAATACATTACGGTAGTTACTAAATAAATCACAATACGTACTGAATAATTCATATAACAGACTGAATCAGTCATTATAGATACTATATACCTGACAATTCATAGGAGTTGCTGAACAATTAATAGTAATTACTGAATAATTCCTATTAATTATTCCATAACACAAATTCATTTATAGTCGATACACAATAAGAATATTGCAGTTTAAGGGATTCATCTCTGTTCTCGTACATCAACAATATTTCATTTATCTGTTTAACGATGTTCCTGAAAGCCAGGATTAACATTTCAGCATCGTCTCTGTGACGTCAAACACAGTAACAGTAATTTCCACTGAGACTGAAGCTGAAATATTAGAAGGAACCGTTTCACTAGTGAACGTGATCCTCAGTGAACAGACTCACTTAATATGGAGTGAAAGTGTTAAAACGAGCAGAGCAGGACTGACTGTTCACAACACTCACCTCAAAGGGTTTTCCAGGACTGAAAGGGAAGAAGGGAAGTTCTCTCTCCTCAGGACCCCAAACATCTCTAATCCTGGTGGTCCTCACGATCACCTGCTTCCCATCCTCATTGAAGCGAGGGTTGAAATGAAAGGCTATATCATCACCTTTACAGATGTCAATGGCGAATCTAATGGGAGAGAAAACAAAACTAAACCAGTTTAGCCGCTTTATTTGAGATGTGTCGCTCTCTTTGTATTGTTTATTAATTTCTTACTTTTCAGCGTTTGGTTTGGGCTCTCCACGGATGGTGATCTGTGTTTGGTCTTTGAGTCCTTCAGGCAGGACCCGCACATACGGAACTCTTAGGAAGCAGCTCTCTAGAAAGAAAGTAGGAGAAAGAATAAAGAGTTGAAAATGAAAGGATGAGTTCTGCTCTTCCTGCTCGGTGAGCTGCACACATCACTCTGATCAACGCTGGATAGATAATGACACTGGGCTTTATTTAACACCTCTTGTTGTAGTACAGTCCATCTCACACTCCTTCAATGGTCAATGACTGTAATCTTGACTTTTCTTCATTGTTTGTGGGTTTTATAATGAAAATAGAGAATCGCGTATTAGAGCTCTGAGTCGAGCCTTCAGTTGCTGAACAAAAGTATCTGGATCATTTTCCAGAAACTCCCCTAGAACCTGATAGGTCTTGTTCTGGATGTCCATGAAGGAAAATCAAGCAACCTGTTTCATTCATGCTACCAAAATGCCATGGCTGTGCTAAAATCGTTGTTTAGTTACAATTATTTAAACTTTGCCCCATCAGGAGACTGAATTGAGCCAATCTCATATCTGTAAAATGTTTTTTTGTAAAAGTGCTTTTAATCACTTTTTCAAATTCAGGTAGTTGATGTAATTTTCACATGTTATTCTTACATGTTAATCAATCGTATGAATCATTGTTACCTGAATAAGGACAGATAAGTTTCCTTAATGTACAGTTCTGTGACGAACTACTGAGACCATTTCTATTGTCACGACTGCCAGTAACAGGTGAGACACTCGCTGATGGATCTTACAAGTTTTGATATAATAGGGCAATACAAGAGAATAGTAAGGGACAGGCAGGGTCCATAGACATACCAGAGGGTGGTCGGACTGAAGATAGGTCGGTACACAGGAGAGCAAAAACCAGGTAAAGGGGCGAGGCTAAAGGGTAGAGAAAATACAAACAAAACGGCAACGGTAAGGCAATCAATGGGCAAGGCAAAAAGGAGAAAACGAATACAGGCAAAGGTTGGAATAAACAAAGAATAAGAGCAAGGAAAAACGCGTCGTAACAGAGCTAGAAGCTAGATAATACTCAGCACTAAACACAGGAAACAACAGGGCTTAAATACACGGGTTCATAGGTGTTGAAAATCTCATTGATTAGAAGCAAGGCGAGCCAGAGCGCCGGAGCGTCACGTGCTCAGCAGAGTCACTGTAGTCCATAGGCAGAGCATGCTGGGAATTGGAGTCCATGGAGGTAACAGAGTCCAAGGCAGGCAGACTGACAGCGTCAGGGCTGACATCCATTCACACAATTTCCAGTCTACATGGACATCAAGCACAAGTTATTCCTTTTTCAGGGCATGAGAGGAGTTTGGTGAAGCTATGGAAAGTCTTTTGGTCTGCAACTCAGGAGTTTTCGGGGTGGCTGCACCCAAGCTGTATTCGGCAAGGGCGGAGAAACTCTGACTTCAAATGAGGATATTGTTGGTCAGTGGAAGGAGCACTTTGAGGAACTCCTTAATCATGGCAGTGAGGACCAGAGGTTCCTGATGTGTCAAGTTCCATTTCCCTGGTGAAGGTCACTGAGGTAACTGGCAAGCTCCTCATTGGCAAGGCACCGGGGTGGATGAAATTCATCCTGAGATGCTTAAGGCTGTGGATATTGTGGGGCTGTCATGGCTAACACACCTCTGCAATATTGCATAGACTTCAGGAACAGTACCCTTGGACTGGCAGACCAGGGTGGTGGTCCCTATTTTTAAAAAGGGGGACCGGAGTGTGTGTGCCAACTATTGGGGTATCACACTGCTCAGCATCCCTTGGAAAGTCTATGCCAAGGTGCTGGAAAGGAGAATTAGACCGATAGTTGAACCTCAGATTGAGTAGGAACAATGTGGATTCCATCCTGGCCATGGAACAATGGACCAGCTCTTCACCTTCTTGTGGATTGTTGAGGGGGCATGAGAATTTGCCAACCTAGTTTACATGTGTTTTTGTGTAAGTGTTCCGTGTTCCCCGAGATATCTTGTGGGAGGTCCTCTGTGAGTCCTCTGGGAGTGAGAGCTGTGTTTGTATACTTGGCATTAACTCGGATTCTTTCAGTGTTTGCGTTGGACTCCGCCAGGGTTGTGCCCTGTCTCCACTCCTGTTTGTGATATTCATGGACAGAGTGTAAGGGCGTAGCTGGGGTCAGGAGGGCATTATATATGGAGGCCTGAGGGTGGCATTACTACTATCTGCAGACCCTGTTGTTCTTTTGGCTGGATCACATGGATGCCTTCAGCGCTCACTGGAGCAGTTTGCAGCTGAGTGTGAAGCGATTGGTATGCAGATCAGCACCTCCAAGTCTCTGGTCTTGGCCCAGAAAAGGATGGTATGCCCACTCCAGGTAAGGGGAAAGGACTTGCCCCAGGTGGAGGAGTTTAAGTATCTTGGGATCTTGTTCATGAATGATGGGAAGAGGGATCGTGTGATAAGCTGAAAGCTGGGACAGACAGCAGCAGTAATGCGGTCACTGTACCGGACTGTAGTGGTGAAGAGGGAACTGAGCCAAAGCTCTCTGTTTACTGGTCGGTCCACATCACGACCCTCACCTATGGTCATGAGCTGTGGGTAATGACCGAAAGAATGAGATCGTGAACACAGGCGGCGTAAATGAGCTTTCTTTTCAGGGTAACCCGCTACACTATACTTGATAGGGTGAGGAGCTCGGTCAGAGTAGAGACATTACTTCTCAAGATTGAGAGGAGCCAGCTGAGGTGGTTTGGGCATCTGATCCGGATGCCCACTGGACGCCTCCCAGTGGGGGTGTACCAGGCATGGTCTACTGGTACAAGACCCCAGAGTCATCCTAGGACCTGCTGGAGGGATTATATGTCCAAGTTGGCCTGGGAGCAGCTTGGGGTCCCCGGGAATGAGCTGGAGGAAGTTGTGGGAGACAGGGTCATCTGAAATTCTCTGCTCTCCCAACTGTTACCATAACCCTATCTGGAGTAAGCAGTTAATGATGATGAGGAAATTTCTCGACTGGACTTGTTGCACAGGTGGTGTCCGATCACGGTACCACGCTGGGATTCACCGAGCTCCTGAGAGCAACCCATTCTTTCACTAATGTCTGTAGAAGCAGTCTGCAGGCCTAGGGGCTCAGCTTTATACACCTGTGGCCATGGAAGTGACTGGAACACCTGAATTCAATGATTGTGAAATTTCCTCACTGCTACCACAGTGATTGACCACAGTCAATTGTCAGTGGGATTATAACAAAGTGGAAGCGATTGGGAACGACAGCAGCTCAGCCACGAAGTGGTCGGCCACGTAAAATGACAGAGCGGTCAGCGGATGCTGAGGGGCATAGTGCGCAGAGGTCACCAACTTTCTGCAGAGTCAATCACTACAGACCTCCAAACTTCATGTGGCCTTCAGATCAGCTCAAGAACAGCATAGAGAGCTTCATGGAATGGATTTCCATGGCCGAGCAGCTGCATCCAAGCCTTACATCAAGCCAAGCGCAATGCAAAGCGTGGAATGCAGTGGTGTAAAGCACCGCCACTGGACTCTAGAGCAGTGGAGATGTGTTCTCTGGAGTGACCAATCACGCTTCTCTGTGTGGAAATCCGATGGACGAGTCTGGGTTTGGCGGTTGCCAGGAAACAGTACTTGTCTGACTGCATTGTGCCGAGTGTAAAGTTTGGTGGAGGGGGATCATGGTGTGGGGGTGATTTTCAGGAGTTGGGTTTGGCCCCTTAGTTCCAGTAAAAGGAACTCTTAAAGCTTCAGCACCAAGAGATTTTGGACAATTTCCTGCTCCCAACTTTGTGGGAACAGTTTGGGGACGGCCCCTTCCTGCTCCAACTGCACACCAGTGCACAGTGCAGGTCCATAAAGACATGGATGATCCAGCAGGTCCATAAAGACATGGATGAGCCAGCAGGTCCATAAAGATATGGATGAGAAACGGCTTGTTGAAGCAACATTATTATTTACTCTGGATTACAGTGATGTACAAATGTGCATCTGTTAACACCCTAAAGCCTTCACCTTCAGTTTAGGACGCAGCTCTGAGATCCCTCACCCTACAGCACTCAAAACTGCTCACTCTGTGGAAAAGTAGGCTGGTTCTCTCACACTGGCGTCTGTTTCTTTATAAAGCACTAACTGGTAACATGTCATCATAAATCTGCCTGCAACTTGTACTCCAGCTTCACTTGGCCTGCAACTAGTACTCCAGCTTCACTCGGCCTGCAACTAGTACTCCAGCTTCACTCAGCCTGCAACTAGTACTCCAGCTTCATTGGACCCATTTGAGTTCGGATCGTTTCATTGTTTTTGCAAGCTTCATGAAATCATGTCTCTTCTCATCTGTGAGTCCTTAGAACATACCATCCCTATATCTAAGGATGTTCCTGTGTTCTATGTGTTCTACAACACTCCTGTTCTCTCCTGTGTAAGTAGACACAGCCACCAGTCTGAACAACAATCAGCTCACAGGACTCGTTAAAGACCAGGGATCTGGAAGAACCACAGAAGAAAGAGGAACTGTAGGTGATCTGGGAGTCATGGTATTGCCAGTCCTCTGTAATAGATTTCTGGGTAATATCATGGATGTGATGTGGGTTCTGATCAAGGTGCTTCTGGACAGCCTGATCCCATTCTTTTTGAATGATGAAGCAGAAGTCCAGCTTCTTGATGCCACCACTGGGGTGACTAATGACACAGGTTCCTCCTGAGAATGAGTTCCTCCTTCATTTGCACCTCAGTGCCTTTGGAGTCTGGTTCTTAATGATCAAATAGAGCTTACTCCCAGTAACGTGTGTTAGAGACGATGTAGTTTCTAGTGAACAGAAATCCAGGTGACAGTGGAAGTTTCCTTGGTAAACATCAGTGCTGTAGAACATTGCTGCAGACAGACTCCACACCTATCCACAATGTCTTCGTTAATACCTTTGTCTGTGTAACCAGTAGAGTTTGCTTGCTGGAAGTACCGTATGGGCGTAGACGACCACCGTAGTTGAGGTGCTGCTGTGACTTCCGGTATTTTGCTTCTCAGGTGAAATGCATTATTTCCACCAGTATAAAGTTAAGGCAGTGCACGTCAAGCCTGGGTTCCTCATGGTTGTTGTGTCTGTGCTGTGGGGCTTTGCTGCTGGGAGGTGTCGCTTGGAGGGTTGCTAGGCTACGGGTACGCTCTGTATTGGGCGTGCCAGAATACGGGTGTGTTTGAGCGTTGGCGTACCGGAATACAGGTGGGTTTGTAATTGGTCATTTCGTGGTGTTTTAAGTCATGCTGTAACTAATATTTTGCACAATATACGTATATATGTAGTGTGTTAAGTATGGTATTGTTTAATTAGGTCCTGGTGAAGCCCTCACTGCCCTATACTGACTTAGGTAAACATACACCCGTATGAATGGTAACTTTTATCTGAAGGTACGTGTTGAGTAGTTATTCATTTCTTTATTATTAGTGTTGAAAGTGATTTAACTTAGCATTTTACTAATTGTTTTAATTGACTAATTTTGATTAGGTTCTGGTGTGGATGTCGCCCAAGTTGAATCTAGGTAGCTTCTAGAGACCTAAATTAAGGAGCCTTGGAGTGGCGCCACTGCTGTTTTGCCTATGATCCAATTTTGTTGTTTTCTTTCTTTTGTTCTTTACTTTGTGGTCTTGTGTAGAATCAAATTGATTTATTTTTTTTTAGTAAATAAAATTGTTTCCTTTATTTTTTTCTGTTGATCCACTTTTAGTGGACCAACTGAATTATTGTTGGATTTGTTGTGTCTTTGGTTTATTGTAATAGGTTGTTTTGTTTGTTTTTTTTCTTTTTTTTTTACTTTTCGGTATATTGGCTGCAGTTTCGAGGGTTGTTTATAGCCCAGGTTGTTTTATAGTGCTGTGATGTTAACAGCTGTCTCTGGTTCCTTTTAGAGCGTACCTGTGTCTGCGGCAGTTCCGCAGTCGGTTACCTTCGGAAGGCTTCCTCTCTCCTTGGGCACACCTCTTTTCACACTTTGCGTGCTGTGGTAATGTTAATGTGTTGGTCACGTGCACTTTTCTCTTAAAGCCTGGTACTTGTGTGGTTGTGTGCTTGTGTGTGATTTCAGGTTCCTAGAGGTAGGCGTGGGAAGGGTTGAAGCAGTGCCAGATTCAACAACCTGGTGGTATTATCTCCTTGTTGGAGGAAAAAAGGGGTGCAGCCAGTATACCTGACTTCTTTTCTGTTTCCTTTTTCATTTTGTTTTGTTTACATTGAACATTTACGTGCTCTCTACCTTTTTTATGTGCGCCCACATGCATATTTAGATTTTAATTGATGTATTAATAAAGTTGCAATTTTTATCTTGAATCAAAGTGCAAGGTTTATTACATGTTTATTACATGTTTATTAAATGTTGAAAATCCTACTCAGTCCACGTCTCTGAATTTCTCTAAGGGTTTCTTATTGAATGATTCCAAATGAACCTGTGTGCTGTTTCGAGTAATACTAAATATTTCCTGGGGTGAAATTCCTCAGGTGGCGTAGTAGGCTACCTCATACACTGCAAAGGGCCACATCTGCATAAAGCCTGTACCTTTTTTCTCTCCAGTGGCCATCCGTTTGCAAATAAATTACTTTTTTTTTATCAATCCATGAGATATCTGCATTTACTATTTCCCAATAAACTGCATGTTAGAACATTTTGATGATGTTTTAGGTTCTAGGGTTCGACCTCAGTACCACAGCTGTGAACTTAGCCATAAGTCCTCCGTCCTCCCGAGAGTCTAGCCAGCTGGGGGGAAAACTCAAATGACCACAGAGACTTGGTCTGTGCTCAGTACTTGCTCTGTACTTCACGT
The DNA here is from genome assembly GCF_015220715.1 of Pygocentrus nattereri. Classification (NCBI taxonomy): domain Eukaryota; kingdom Metazoa; phylum Chordata; class Actinopteri; order Characiformes; family Serrasalmidae; genus Pygocentrus; species Pygocentrus nattereri. Next base: position 37,011,547 of record NC_051230.1, read on the forward strand.
TTATTAATCAGAATAGCAGAGTTTATATACACACAAATGGCATGACCATCGCGTGATCATGCGACAAGACAATAGAGAGAGAGGATTGGATGAAACAGAGTTTTAGGTGGACGAGGATCCCCAAGGACGTTTATGAGGTCCGGGTACATGGATCCTAAACCACAGACAGTGTTAGAACATTGCTGATTGGATATCAATGTCACTATGAGTTACAACTAACCATACGAACACCCGAGCATAAGCTGAGGCCTCTGTATGACGCCAGCCCTAAGGCCTTATGCGTGCCATAGGTCTAGCGAACTTGGAAGCCTGACTGCACACGTTCTGCATGAGGGTGTGGGTTTAATGAGTAACACATGTCCAGGCTTTCTGTGCATTGCCCTCTAAGGTCATGAAATGTAGACCTGAGTGAGGTGAATGTGTGGTGTTTGCATTAGAAGCAGGCAGAGAAGCCCAGAGTTTGAGCTGCTCCTCTTTGTGTATCAAATTAAAATCTGAAATAAATCTTTAACTTAAGTCTGAGTTTGACTCTAGAGATGGAGGTGACACAGCAACACAGGTCGAGACAATATTCACACATTTCTTCAAAACAGTAACAAGTTCCAAACATCTAATCTACATTACCAATGGAAACATAGGAAATACTCACCCTTGCTGGCCATGGTTTGCAGTGGATTATTCTCAAGTCCAAAGTTCTTCAGTCCAGCTGTAATTAAATACATAAGGTCAGACGTTCAGTTCAGCTTGCTTAAATCTCCTTTTGGCCCTGAAATGATGAAACGGGTTATCTGAAACAATAATATGAGCTGCAGAGGCATCATGTGATGTTTCTGCGGGTGTTCAGGGAACAGGAGGTTTAGTGAATGGTTAAAGTTTAAGCCCCTGTTAAACTCAGAGTTAAACCCTCGGTAACATTTTGACAGAAAAGAAAAAGACGGACCCTGAAGTTCCTTCCACGTCTTCCTCGGCTAAGATTTGCCATCTGCTTTACTATCAGGTGTATTTTTCTCCTTTATGCTCTTTATAGTTCAAGCTTGGCCTGATTGTGTTTCATTTTTATATCATTTTTACAGAAATATCCATTTGAAACTCCTGAATCTCCAAAACCCATCAGAGCTGCTGCTGCTGGGAGTTTAATACCAGTTTAATACCCTTCAGTAACATTTAATAACACTTTACAATAGTTTCATACCCACAAATAAGCGTGTATTAATTCTTAACTAATGTTTCCATCACAGTCAACTACTGCATAAATTAATTTATTACAATTAAAAATTTTAACCTATATTTATATCCTAACTTTACTATGTGGGGCTCATCATCATTAAGTAGTGCTGAGCATAAATAAAGCAGACTATATGTGTAGTGCGCATGTGCGAACATGCATGCTGCCTGTTACAGGAGCTCCCGTTCATGTTCCTTCATTTTTGCTCGTAACTTTTATTTACCTTTGTAATAGTTTATTTATTTGACGAGGCAATTTAGGGAAGCTGTGCCCTCTTGAAACATGCGAGTAGAGAGAGTTTTGGTCTGTTTTTTCGCTGTGAAAGTGCTACTTTCACTCACTCCCCGTGGACGAGCTGACAGCACTAGCCAGGAGTCAGAGGGAGTACCGGGAGTGTAGTCTAATGTGCTTTTCGGAGACATGGCTACACCAGGACATCCCGGATGACCATGTTTCCATCGATGGCTTTCAGACTGTTCGGGCCGACCGGGGCTGCACCGAGAGCGGTAAGCGCAAAGGAGGTGGGCTCGCTGTGCTAGTCAATAACCGCTGGTGTAACCCTGGTCACATTACCATCAAGGAACGTACCTGTTGCCCGGACATTGAGCTGTTGGTTGTCGGACTCAGGCCATATTATTTACCACGCGAGTATTCGCATGCCATCTTCGTGACTGTCTACATTCCCCCCTCTGCCAACCCGACGTCGGCAAGTGACGTCATTTATTCAACAACAGCACGTCTCCAAACGCAACACCCGAGTGCCTTTATCGCCATATCAGGTGACTTTAACCATGTCGCTATGGCCAAGGCACTACCACACTTCACGCAGTATGTGGACTGTCCCACCAGAGAGGAAAGAACACTGGACCTGCTGTATGCTAATGTTAAGGACGCATACAGCTGCTCCGCCCTTCCCCCTCTGGGTAGTTCAGACCACAACGTGGTTCACCTCAGCTCCTGTTATGTGCCGCTGGTGAAGAGTCAGCCTGTGACCAAGCAGACCGTGAGTAGATGGTCTGGGGAGACTTACGAGGCACTGCAGGATTGCTTCGAGGCTACTGATTGGTCTGCACTCTGTGAGCCGCACGGAGAGGACATCGACGGGCTCACAGAGTGCATCACGGACTACATTAACTTCTGTGTGGACTCCACTGTCCCAACCAGGACTGTTAAATGTTACCCAAACAACAAGCCGTGGGTAACAAAGGACATTAAGGCTCTCCTCAACAAGAAGAAGAGGGCCTTCAGAGCTGGAGACAGGGTGGAGGTGAGAACGATCCAGAGGGATCTGAGGACAGCTCTCAAGGAGGCGAAGGACAAATACAGGAGGAAGCTGGAGTGGAAACTCCAGCAGAACAACATGAGGGAGGTCTGGAATGGAATGAGAACCATTGCCAGCTTCAGGTCCAGCAACAACGGAGGAGTAGAGGTCAGTGTGGACAGGGCCAACAAGCTAAATCTGTTCTTTAACAGATTTGACACTGCAGGCTCTGTCCCCCCCCAGCCTGACTCCTCTGCTGCCAGTCCTCAGCAGACCATACCACTCGTCCCCCCTCCCCCTCCTGATAGCCTGCCCTCCTCTTGTGACAGCCCATCTCACACCTCCATCCCTCCCCCACCCACCTCCTCTACAGTGTGTCTCACTGCTGACCAGGTGAGAAGACAACTGAAGTGACTCCACACAAACAAGGCTGCAGGCCCTGATGGGGTTCCACCCAGGGTGCTTAAAGCCTGTGCTACCCAACTTTGTGGAGAACTTCAACACGTCTTCAACTTGAGCCTGAGTCTCCAGAGGGTCCCCATGATGTGGAAGACATCTTGCATTGTTCCTGTCCCAAAGACGCCACGACCCAGTGACGCCAAGGACTACAGGCCAGTGGCACTGACGTCTCATGTCATGAAGACCATGGAGAGGCTCGTCTTGGATCAGCTCCGACCCATAGTCCAGCCTTTTCTAGATCCCCTCCAGTTTGCCTATCAGCCCCGCCTGGGAGTTGAAGACGCCATCATCTACCTGCTCAACCGAGTTTACGCTCACCTGGATAAGCCAGCCAGCTCTGTGAGGGTCATGTTTTTTGACTTCTCCAGCGCATTTAACACCGTCTGGCCTGCTCTTCTGGGCGATAAGCTCACAGTGATGCAGGTAGATGCCCCCCTTGTGTCCTGGATTGTTGACTATCTGACCGGCAGACCACAGTATGTATGCCTGCAGCACTGTGTGTCGGACAGAGTGGTCAGCAACACTGGATTCCCACAAGGTACTGTCCTCTCTCCCTTCCTCTTCACCCTCTACACCACGGACTTCAGCTACTGCACAGAGACCTGCCACCTTCAGAAGTTTTCTGATGACTCTGCAATAGTTGGATGTATCAGCAGGGATGAAGAGGATGAGTTCAGGGCGATGGTAAAGGACTTTGTCGCATGGTGCGAGCGGAACCACCTGCAGCTCAATGTGACAAAGACAAAGGAACTGGTGGTGGACCTGAGGTGACCCCTGTGTCCATCAGGGGGGTCAGTGTGGACACTGATATCTGGGTGTGTATACTGACAATAAACTGGACTGGGCTAAGAACACTGACGCCCTCTACAGGAAGGGCCAAAGTCGTCTCTATTTTCTGAGGTGCCTGAGGTCCTTCAACATCTGCCGGACTATGCTCAGAATCTTCTATGAGTCTGTGGTGGCGAGTGCTGTCCTCTATGCTGTTGCATGCTGGGGAAGCAGGCTGAGGGTGGCAGATGCCAACAGACTCAACAAATTGATCCGCAAGGCCGCTGATGTTGTGGGTGTGGAGCTGGACTCGCTGACGGCCGTGTCGGAGAGGAGGACGCTGTCTAAGCTGAAGGCCATTATGGACAATGGCTCCCACCCACTCTACGACACGGTGATGAGACACAGGAGCTCATTCAGCTCAAGACTCACTCTACCGAAATGACCACAGAGCGCCACAGGAGGTCATTCTTACCTGTGGCCATCAAACTCTATAACTCCTCCCTCAGTGTGTGATTCACAAACTCAATACGAAACTGTTCATATGTGCAATAACAACAATTGTGTGTGCAAAAACTCAGAGAGACAAACTTAATTTAAATAATTTAAATAATTGTAACTGCTTTATACCTGATGTTTCATATTACTATCACAATCACCGCCGCCTTACTATATTCATAAGTACTTAAATCTGGTGTACATCCTGTAAATTTCTCTATATTGTCTTAAATTATTAGTAAAGTGTTTATTTTTACATAAATGGCTGCAACTGTAACAACTGCAATTTCCCCCTGGTATCAATAAAGGAATCTGAATCTGAATCTATATAAATATATTAACTAATGATACTGAAATGAACCACAGATGCAATTTGAAATGAATATTTTGTTGCATGTTTATTTAACCTGAGGACACACACTCTTCTCTTCATAACGCAGTTAGAAATGGGCTTGTTTATCATGAGACACACTGGTTTGCCTTTAGCAGTTTGCATGATTATTATGACATTCTTTTATAGTGTGAACACGTTTACAAGCTTTTGACAGAAGATGTGGTGTCATTGATTATAAGCCTAAAATTTCAAAGATGCATAAATATGTAAAGTCAAGAATTTGGGCTTTTATCGTTACATACTCCCTTTTTTCCTACTGCATCATTACTGATGAACATTTAAGTAAATGAACTGCACAGCATGTGACCATCAGAGCTCAATCACAAACAATCAAAACTGTAATATTTCATTTTGTTAAACATGTTTAACTTTCCTGCAGATTAGTGAAATGGTTATTGGTCTATAATATGCGTTAACCTACATCACCTCCACACAGACGTTATGCATTATAGAAAAGGTCTTAATTAATATATCAGGTCCCGGCACTAATTAACAGAACGGGTTAAAAATATTAACGGCTCTGACTTTTTTATTAAAGGCTCTGACAGGATCTTTAGTAAAGTACACACTTCATCATTTCCTGATGTGTAGAGTATTAGTCTGTGCATTAATTCACTGTGATTAAAGCATTAATTAAGCATTGATACATGATTGTTTATGGATCAGAATTGTAGAGTTTAAACATCAATTTTTTAAACATTAACATTAATCATCAAATAAAATTAACAAATAATTTTAACATTTTTTCAACAGATCAAAGCTGCATAGTTCAGAGTCAATCCTATACATTCAGTGCAGCTTACCGAGGTGACATTTAGTATATATATAGGATAATATATAGTATATAGCATTTTGTATATAGTATAGTATATAGTATTTAGTATAGAGTATAGTATAAAGTATTTAGAGTATATAGTGTATAGTATTATAGTAAGGAATAATAATATAAGTTACTGTGGTTATAAGTAACCTGGCTGCATGAAATTTTAGTTTAGATGAAGAAAATCAACATTATCAGTTCACAGCTCAAACGCTTCAGCTCCAGCATCGACTCTCCACACTGCAGCTGCTGAGCGGTGAAACTTAAAACCTCTGGATCTGCAGTTTCATTCTGGTTGCAGTGTTTCTGTAAAAGCTGAGCTCCACATCTGCTTCATTTCACTGGAGCAGTTACTACAAACTCGTCTAATGAATAAGTCAATTTCACCTACCTCGTTTACCAGTGGATGGCTCTAATGTTCTCAGGAACTGGTGGAAGGTATGAAACTGAGGAGACACATGAAGTCAGATCATCCATCAGTTTCCTGAAAGTCTGACTCACTTCACCAGCAGACAGATGAGCTGCTGTTATCATGTAGAGTGAACTGAGCAGCGTTTACTGAGTAACTAAAGTGACTTTTAAAAACTGCAACATGAAAACTTACGTACAAGCTGGTTTGATCAGTGAACAAAGGGTTCCTCAAGCAAAGATTCAGTCTGAGTCTCACAAAACCATAAAGCACTTCTATACGGCTTTTCCTCTACAAGGCACTTCTATAGGGCGTTTCCCATACAAGGCACTTCTATAGGGCGTTTCCTCTACAAGGCACTCAATCTATAAGGCACTCCCACTAGAAGAAAACCATATTCGACAAATGTGTGTGTCACGTGGGTTAGTTAAATATAAGATAGTGTTAAACCATGTATGTATTCCTAAAATAACCAGGGACTTCCAAAATATCACATGGCCCCTGGGAATAGTATTTTAAAACAATCTAGAACACTTAAAACCTACTATTAAAATTTACTACTCCTAGGAACCATTGAGATAGAGAAAAATGTACAACCAGAGCCCAATCTAACCCAAACTCCACACGACTCACCCACACTAGTAAAGAAATAGTAAATTCGTTTGGGAGGGAATAGAGTATGAGCCAGTGATCCCAACAGGAGACAGCGTACTCAAACAAGAAATGTTTTATTTTGTACTTTGGGCAAATATATATGCATATACTAAAAGCTAAGTCGTTGTGGTAGATTAATGGGAGCAGAAATAAAACAGGAAAATAAATAAACAAAAGCACAAAACAAAAGAATAATACTAAATAAACCAAAAAACACAACAAAGGGGAACCAAGAATACACAGGAACTAAAAAAAGAAAATCCAGTTCACTGTTTCAATGAGAGAAGTCCATAACAACCAGGGGGATGTAGACACGGCTCCCTTGAGTCTCACCACGCCACTCTAGGACAAAATAGAAGAAAAGACTGGCCAGTAATATGTCCTTTGTGTACTCAAGCTTGGGTTTAAATTAGCCTAGTGGCTACAGAGAGGGTTTCCGAGTGTAGTCAGAGTATTTAGAGTTAATTGATAAAAGCAATGGCAGTCCAGCACTCCTGGTTCCTTAAAATATACACCACATGTAAAACAGCTGCTCATACTCACACAGTTCCGGGTAGTGATCGAAACCACTACCCAGAAATTGCAGCAACACGCCTGTGGTGTATAGGATGACCCTCGGTCTTCTATCCAGCGTTCCCTTTGAGCCGCCGCTGACGTCACCGCATGCACACGCTCCAGCAATTCCTCCTGAATCTGCTGCCAGCCGCTGCACTCACGCGCCACTCGGACCAAGCCCCTACTGCCGGCTAATGCTGCGCCGAATCCTGCTGGCGTTCTAGCCACGCTCCCGGCTGCTTCCGCCTCTGCTGCGCTGTCCACACCCGCAGCACACCTGTGCCACCACCTTTACTCCCCCCTGGGTCCTTTGTTCTCCTTCCCCGGATCTCTCTCCCCTCCTGTAAAAGTCCGCTTTTAAAATAAGAGTCCCCGAGCACCCGCGCTCTCTTTCCACGCTGATAGGCTGATTAAAGAGACAGTTATTAGGTTCAGGTGGAGATAATCAGACGGCCCCAAAAGAAATCAAAAACACCCAAAATTACACAGCACACCACACGAAAAATTTAAGTAAAACCAAACACTCTAAAAACATATCAATACACACAAACACAAATCCAAAATGTATTTTAAAGATAAATCAAGAAAAATAATACCTTTTTGACCCGTCTAACACCCCCCCACGCTAAAACATAAGCAGTCCCTGCTATAATTAAGAATTCTCTCTATAACGTACCGGTCTCTGTCCAAAACTAGCACGAGTGGAACGGCGAACAGGAATATTGGCCGAAACCTCATCAGGTACATTCGGGGTTACAGTCCAAACACTATAAGGAATAAACCCTCCGTCAGCCCCCGTTTCCCTTTCCTCCTGCTGGCTCTGTTGAGGACCACTGGGCTTAGACAAACACTGTTTTAAGGCATTCCTATGGAGTGTTTTCTCTGGTCCTCCCTGTTCCGGCCTCACCTTATATAGTACCCCAGTCTCTCCAATTGACTCAACTATAACATAAGGAGTGGGACTCCACCAACCACACAGCTTCCCTCGCCCTTGTCTATTCCTGTCCCGTACCCAAACTCTCTGGCCTGGAAGTAAAGGGGTTGCCTTAGCACGGCGATCAAACTGCTGCTTAGACTGACTTGCTGCCTCATCCATTCTCCGTTTAGCTACAGAATATGCCCAGGTCAATTTCTGGTGGTGATCCTGTACCCACCCACTCAAGCTCTTCCTTGGCTGTCCCTGTCCTACACCCAGGCCTGTGTCTACTGGGGTACAAACTACCCTACCAAACATCAAATAAGACGGGGGTAAAACCAGTAGCACTATGGACAGTATTATTATAAGCTTGAAGCAATTCAGGGAGAAACTCTGGCCACCTGTCCTGCTTCTGCACCTCTAGTGTACGTAACATATGAAGCAGGGTCTGGTTCATGCGCTCTACTCTACCATTCCCAGCTGGATGATATGACGTGGTCCTACTTCGGGTTATACCATAAGCCTCGCATAGCTGCTGGAAAAGTGCAGACTCGAAATTAGGCCCTCTATCGGAATGAAATCTTAGTGGACACCCAAATGTCTGGATCACATGCAACCACAAAGCTTTTACTGTAGTCTTAGCTGTTTGGTCTCTTGTGGGGATCGCCCATGCATAGTGAGTAAACATGTCTATTGCTACCAAGATATTCTGGTAAGTATCTGTTGGCCTACTTAAGGACAAAGTCTAGTGCTATCACCTCTAAGGGAAAAGACACAGAAATGGGGTGCAAAGGGGCCTTAAGCTCCATATTACCTTTCTGCAGACCACAAGAGACACACCCGGACTGGAACCCTCTCACCTCTTCCTCCATTTGGGGCCAATAGAAGTGCCGCCTTATGCGAAGCAGGGTCTTCTCAACCCCAGAGTGTCCTGTAGCCTCATGGTACCGCAACCAAACCTCTTTCCGCCACCGTACTGGGCAGACAATCTGGGAATAGGGCTCCTTAGTGAAGGGGTCAATAACGATCCTGTACAAGAGTCCATCCTTACTTTGCAACTTTTGTCTCTGGTGGAGCAACTGTTGTGACACTCTTGGCAGAGCCTTCCTCTCAGCAGCCGTGGGGAAAACTTGTTCTACATACCATTTCAGGGTACGCACACCATCATCCTGCTCCTGGGTATGCTGCCAGTCCACAGCTTCCACGGGCATCTCTGTTTCGCCAGAGGCCTCTTGCAGTTCAGCTGCCATCACCCCTACACTTGGGGGAACCTTGACACAAGGGAATCTAGATAGTGCGTCAGCATTTCCATTTTCACGACCCGCCCGGTACTTCACCTCAAAATCAAAGCTGGCCAATTGGGCTACCCACCGTTGCTCAGTGGCCCCCAGCTTAGCAGTCTGCAAATGAGCCACAGGGTTGTTATCAGTCATAACGGTGAACTTGGCTCCCGTGAGATAACCACGGAATTTCTCAGTGACTGCCCACTTCAGTGCTAACAATTCCAATTTAAAAGAGCTATAATTGGCATCGTTTTTCTCACTTGGGTGAAGGCTCCGACTAGCATATGCAATGACACATTCACGGCCATCCTGCATCTGAGACAAAACTGCCCCCAATCCTTGATTACTGGCATCAGTGTATACAATAAAAGGTTCTGAAAAGTGTGCATAAGCCAAGATAGGAGCTTCAGTAAGATGCCGTTTCAACTGTTCAAATGCGCTTTGGCATGCAGGTGTCCAACTGATTTGGCAATGGGAGGTCTTTCTGTCCACTGGCATACCTACCAACAGTGAATTCAACGGCCGTGCCAGCTTAGCAAACCCATCAATGAAGCATCTATAATAGCCAGCAAGTCCCAAAAATGCCCTCACCTCCTTGATGGTTGTAGGAACAGCCCACTCTTGGACAGCAGCAATTTTCTCCGGGTCAGGACGTACACCGCACCCATCCACCACATGTCCCAGGAACTTAACTTGCTTCTGGAGCAGGTTGCACTTGTCTGGCCTCAGCTTCAATCCGTACCGACTGAGGCGTTCAAACACTTGTTCCAGGTGCTGTAAATGCAGAGAGAAGTCGGCGGAATACACAATTATATCATCTAAATAAACAAACAGAAATTCAGCTACTTGGCCTCTCAGGCAATGCTGCATTAGTCTCTGGAAGGTAGCTGGCGCGTTGCACAATCCGAAAGGCATCCTACGGAACTGGAATAATCCTAATGGTGTAGCAAATGCAGTCTTTGGTTGATCATCTGGATGTACACCCACCTGCCAATAGCCACTAGCCAGGTCAAGAGTGCTAAACCACTGTGCTTGGGTTAAGGTAGTCAAGGTCTCTTCAATCCTGGGCATGGGAAAAGCATCCTTAAGAGTGACAATTCAATTTTCTGTAATCTACACAAAATCGCCAATTTCCATCCTTTTTCCTGACCATCACGACTGGGGCAGCCCAAGGGCTAGAACTCTTGGAAATTACACCACTGTTTAGCATATCGGCAAGCAATGTTCGCATCTCTTGGTACATCTTAGGGGGTAGAGGTCGAAACCTCTCTCTAATAGGAAGGGCCCCACCTGTAGGTATGCTATGATGGATAGCATCGGTGCATCCAAAGTCTTCCTCGTTCTGAGCAAACACACTAGTCCACTTTTGGAGTAAGTGACCTAATTCAACCTGCTGCTGATCTGTTAGATCCGAACGGGTAGCAAACTGGCTCACCTCCAATGTGGGGGTGCCCTTCCCCACAGGAACAGTCTCGATTACACTCACTTCCACCACGCCTTCTGAACTAGCGTCCAGCTGGAGATCATATTGTCCATGGACATCAGCTTGTTGCACTTCATACAGCTTGCCCAGCTTCTGAAACTTTCCTATAACCATAGGATACGGGTGAACATTACACAGGCGGACAGGGATCCGTCCATACTTTACCCTCGCTACTGTCCGTGCCACAGCCAAAGCACCTCCATCCAGCACTGGCTCCACTAGGCCACAGTATTCTTGGCCCCTCATGTTCGCCCGGACACGTCCCCACACAATCATTTCACTTTCTGGGGGAACACAGATCCTACGTCGGCTAGCAGACCAGACATGACCCACAAAGCCATCTCGTTGCTCTTGGGCAGCAATCCGTTGGCAGGTCGCAAGTGTTTGCTGCCACAGTTTTCTGTCATTCCTGGGGGAGGTTCTTTTCCACCTCAGCTGCTCTCGTTCCTGGAAGAGATCATTCCAGCATGCAGACAGGACATTCATGCCAATAATCATTGGGTAAGTATAACATTCATCTTTAACGATCACAACACCCCGTTCTGGGATCTGAACTCCAGCAACTTCAAAGTTCAGAACAGCATAGCCAACATAGGGTATTTCAAGTCCATTAGCAGCTTTTAGTGTTAAAATAGGGGCTCTACCCATCTGATACTGAGGGAAATATTTCTTCAGCATTTGGTGTTGCATCAGAGTAACCTGAGAACCAGTATCTAAAAGTCCTGTACATTTTACATTTTCCACCAGAATTTCTACTATAGGGCAATTTCCAATAAAAGTCTCTGTGGTCCTATTATGGTCTGTCTCAGCCAAGGGCCCCACTGCTTGGACCTCTGCAGCAGGGCAATTTAGTTTAAATGCGGCCCTCCAACAGCAGTTCCCCTGCAGTTCCTAGCAAAATGTCCAGGTTGCTTGCAACGACGACAAATAGGCTTACCATCAGCATCCCATTGATTTGGTTGTGTCGGATCCCGGTTTCGGCTGGTAGTAGCCCTAGTAGACGGAACATTAGGGCTGGGTTCACACCACAAAGGTTTCAGCTCTTTGATTACCTCTTGGGTCAACTCGCGCATTTGACCACGCATTTCTTGCAGCAACTCTTGTTTCAGCTCTGCCCTCCAATCCGCCTGTTGTGGACAAGAGTGAGATGCACTGGTCTCACGGATCACTGAACATGACGTATCATACCTATTGGGCCCATATTCGGTTTCCAATAGTAAGGCTTCTTGGTGTAGGTCTGCGAAGGTCCCTGCAGGCATTCTCCGAGCAAAAGTCTGCAAAGCCCGTCTAAACGGTCCATCTTCTAGCCCCAACAACAGCTGGTCTTTCAACTGTGTTTCAGTGAGGGCTCCCTCCGGGTTTCGCCTCCGTAGTCTGCAGAAAAGTTCCCTCAATCGTAACACAAAAGCTTTAAAAGTCTCACCTGGCCTCTGTCTACAACTAAAGAATTGTGTTCTTAGGACAGGAAGTGGTACTTCAGCTGCATACAAGTTATCCAAGTGTTTGAAAATTTTCACTGCTGTATCTCTATCCCCAACTTCTAACACATTTACTTCTCGCTTTGCTTCTCCCGATAGAGCACCCATTAAAATCTGTACCTTCCTAGATTCTGTAAGATCTTGTATCTCTAACAAACCTTGTACCTGTTCTTTCCAATCAGAGTACATAAAATCACCATCAGGTCCTTTAAACTTAGGTACCCAAGGGGCACCTGGAAACACTGGCATCATCATTATGAAAAAAAAAAAAAAATTTACTGTTATCCTTTGGGAAAACTGGCACTCTTTCACTCCCGATCCTGCCGACTACGCCAGAAAAAGGCGCGGGTGTCGCGTGGGTTAGTTAAATATAAGATACATGGTTTAACACTATGTATTCCTAAAATAACCAGGGACTTCCAAAATATCACATGGCCCCTGGGAATAGTATTTTAAAACAATCTAGAACACTTAAAACCTACTATTAAAATTTACTACTCCTAGGAACCATTGAGATAGAGAAAAATGTACAACCAGAGCCCAATCTAACCCAAACTCCACACGACTCACCCACACTAGTAAAGAAATAGTAAATTCGTTTGGGAGGGAATAGAGTATGAGCCAGTGATCCCAACAGGAGACAGCGTACTCAAACAAGAAATGTTTTATTTTGTACTTTGGGCAAATATATATGCATATACTAAAAGCTAAGTCGTTGTGGTAGATTAATGGGAGCAGAAATAAAACAGGAAAATAAATAAACAAAAGCACAAAACAAAAGAATAATACTAAATAAACCAAAAAACACAACAAAGGGGAACCAAGAATACACAGGAACTAAAAAAAGAAAATCCAGTTCACTGTTTCAATGAGAGAAGTCCATAACAACCAGGGGGATGTAGACACGGCTCCCTTGAGTCTCACCACGCCACTCTAGGACAAAATAGAAGAAAAGACTGGCCAGTAATATGTCCTTTGTGTACTCAAGCTTGGGTTTAAATTAGCCTAGTGGCTACAGAGAGGGTTTCCGAGTGTAGTCAGAGTATTTAGAGTTAATTGATAAAAGCAATGGCAGTCCAGCACTCCTGGTTCCTTAAAATATACACCACATGTAAAACAGCTGCTCATACTCACACAGTTCCGGGTAGTGATCGAAACCACTACCCAGAAATTGCAGCAACACGCCTGTGGTGTATAGGATGACCCTCGGTCTTCTATCCAGCGGTCCCTTTGAGCCGCCGCTGACGTCACCGCATGCACAAGCTCCAGCAATTCCTCCTAAATCTGCTGCCAGCCGCTGCACTCACGCGCCACTCGGACCAAGCCCCTACTGCCGGGTAATGCTGCGCCGACTCCTGCTGGCGTTCTAGCCACGCTCCCGGCTGCTTCCGCCTCTGCTGCGCTGTCCACACCCGCAGCACACCTGTGCCACCACCTTTACTCCCCCCTGGGTCCTTTGTTCTCCTTCCCCGGATCTCTGTCTCCTCCTGTAAAAGTCCGCTTTTAAAATAAGAGTCCCCGAGCACCCGCGCTCTCTTTCCACGCTGATAGGCGGATTAAAGAGACAGTTATTAGGTTCAGGTGGAGATAATCAGACGGCCCCAAAAGAAATCAAAAACACCCAAAATTACACAGCACACCACACGAAAAATTTAAGTAAAACCAAACACTCTAAAACATATCAATACACACAAACACAAATCCAAAATGTATTTTAAAGATAAATCAAGAAAAATAACACCTTTTTGACCCGTCTAACATGTGTAATCTGCGCTGCTATCTAGTGTAAAACAACAGTGCAGCTCTTCATTTCTGTTTTTTGGCATTGACACACTGAGGAGACAATGAGGTATCAACCTGTTGCCTTAGCGTTAGTGTCCTGTAGGCTTAGAATACTTATACTCTGGAGACTGATTTATTTATTTATTTAATTATTTGATTAAATTTAGTTTTGTAATATCATATATAAAGACATGAATTACTGTAAATTGCTTTAAAACATTGAGATGCCTATTTATATGTAGGATATATATAGGCAGCTCGGCTCGTCTTCAATCTGCCCAAGTTCAGCCACGTCACCCCACTGCTGCGTTCCCTTCACTGGCTTCCTGTAGCTGCATCAGATTTAAACCCTAATGCTGGCCTACAAAGCCAGAAATGCACCAGCCCCTCCTGACCTGATGGCAGTGGTGAAATCTGGAACTGAACCACGAGCCCTTCGAGCTTCGAGTACAGCTCGGCTTGACCCACCATCCTTCAAGGCGCGTGGAAGACCAGCGTTGAGACTGTTCGCTGTACTGGAGCCCAGGTGGGGGAATGAACTCCCACTGGCTGTCCGAACAGCAGAGTCTCTCACTGTCTTCAAACGTAGACTGAAGACCGTCTCTTTACACAGCACTTAAACCAGCCCTGAGTTATAAGCTGCACTTATTTTATTGTACTGCACTGTGTATGGTAGTTTACTGTAGTGTAGTGTACTGTAGTGTAGTGTATTGTAGTGTATTGTAGTGTAGTGTATTGTAGTGTATTGTTGTGTGTTGTAGTGTAGTGTAGTGTAGTGTATTGTAGTGTAGTGTAGTGTGTTGTAGTGTAGTGTATTGTAGTGTAGTGTAGTGTATTGTAGTGTAGTGTATTGTAGTGTATTGTAGTGTAGTGTTGTGTATTGTAGTGTAGTGTATTGTAGTGTGTTGTAGTGTAGTGTTGTGTATTGTAGTGTAGTGTATTGTAGTGTAGTCTATTGTAGTGTGTTGTAGTGTATTGTAGTGTGTTGTAGTGTGTTGTATTGCACTGTTATGTGCTCAGCTCTGCTCCTTCTCTCTCTGTATCTACAGTGACTGTGTTTCTATCACCGGTCTAGGACCGTCTTTCTCTCTAACATTTACATTACATTTACATTTACAGCGTTTAGCAGACGCTCTCATCCAGAGCAACTTACAAGAAGAGCTTTGTCAATCTAGAGAAAGTATCTTTGCTAGTTACCAACAGCTTAGAGAGAGAGACAGTCCTGAGCTCAGATACTGCTAGAAACACAGTCACTGCAGACACCAAGAGAAAAAGAACCAGAGTTGAACGCAGAACTCTGTGCCATTCAATGCAATACAATAACAATAAGATACAATACAATAAACTACAATACAATAAACTACAATACAATAAACTACAATAACAATAAGATACAATTCAATAAACTACAATAACAATAAGATACAATACAATAAACTACAATACAATAAACTACAATACCAATAAGATACAATACAATAAACTACAATAAAATAAACTACAATACAATAAACTACAATAACAATAAGATACAATACAATAAACTACAATACAATAAACTACAATAACAATAAGATACAATACAATAAACTACAATAACAATAAGATACAATACAATAAACTACAATAAAATAAACTACAATAACAATAAGATACAATGCAATAAACTACAATACAATAAACTACAATAACAACAAGATACAATACAATAAACTACAATACAATAAACTACAATAACAACAAGATACAATACAATAAACTACAATACAATAAACTACAATACGGAGTGCAGGACAATAAACCTACTAACCTACTGGTAACTAGTAGAGAGACTTTCTCTAGACGGACAGAGCACTAACTGTAAGTGGCTCTGGATAAGAGCGTCTGCTAAACGCTGGAAATGTAAATGTAAATTTACTTGTGCACCTAAATAATAAATTGCAGTTTGCATTGATGTTACATTGTGTTTACTTACATAAACATTTTGTCACGAAAATAATTCAGTGCTCTCTGAACACCAAAGCCATGAATGATTACAGACCATAGTGTGCATATGGAGCCAATAGCTCTTTAAAAGGAGCCATTCATTTCCCACATCCTGCACACCTGAAAGGGCCTAACCTGTGTGCTGTTTGTAGACTTTAGCTCAGCTTTCTAGACCATCATTCTGACCTTCTATTAGATAAATGTTGGCAGCTCAATATACCCTGTCGTGGTAAAATCAGTTAATCAAATACTGAAACATGTGGAGCCTTTGAGTAACATTTATTGAGAGCAAACAGAAACAAGCATTCGCATGCCAGATCAGAAGCGCTCTGGCGCAGGCAGAGAAAACGGGGTTATATATGAAAAGTTGGGGTGCGCCGGTCCCTTAAAAGGTAACAATTAATTTCACTGGCACAGAAAGACACAAACAGACGTACAGTGAGGTCAAGCTGAGCCTTGGGGAGGAAGCCGCTGACACTCCCCTGTCACTTCTGGGCCCATGCTGTGTGGAGCTACTGTGGTTTCAGCTCGCTTCCTGTTCACACACACCCACACACACCCACACACACCCACAGCCTGGAGCTTTTGACCTCGTACACGTACTTTACGTGATCTGCAGGATCATTATGAGGCAGAAGCAAATACGGCAGGGCCGGCGTTATTCAGCAACGTAAGCAAAGCGAATATTTGCCTTCATAAACCCCCCTTTGATCCTGGATCACTCACTAGTAGCCATCCACTCAGGAATATCGGGGCCTTCTGAGTCAACATCACCCCCCTTTAGCTGCATTAAAGCTTGAATGGTGGCCGTTCTAGCCAGACATTTGGAACACATGGATAAAATACATGGCACTAAAATCATCAATAATAACAAAATACAAAGTTTTGGGGTCACAACCGTTAATGCCTTCATTGCCCATCCCCCCATCATAGCTTCTAGCCAATCCCACCATGACCCTCCCACATCAGGTGGCGGGGCCACAGCATCTCTCATATGGGCAATGTAATCAGTAACATTATCACTCAAGTCAGGAATATAAAAACAGCAAGATGTGTTCAGAATTGTGCATGTTCCTCCCTCCTTCATGGTCATTAAGTCTAGTATCTGTCTATGCTGTATGACTGCGGCAGGAATGGCCTGCTGTTCTAGCCTCAGGCTATCTAGAGCCAAAGTGGTGTTGAGGGCCTCTCTCGCCCTCTCCTTCAAGACAGGGAGCTAATGTATAGAATAGCATTCCAATGGTATGTAAACTTTTCCAGATATGGAAATGTATGGATATGTGTGTGTTTCTGTGGCCATTCACCATATAAGAGCAGAAGCAGTTTGAAAAAGTTCCCACATTCGGCCCTCAGGACTCTCACAGGGCTTTAACCCTATCTTAGTAATTTGAAATAAAGTTGTTCATGTTTAAGTCCAGATAGTGTCTACAGAGCTTTCATCTCCCCACCTACACAACTGAGAATAAACAACAGTGGCCCTTAGGGGCAGTCATACTACAGTTTGTGGTTGTGCTGTTGTGCCCAGTTTGTGCCCGCTACTTGTGAGCATGCGCACGTGTGGCTCCTCCTCGTTGCCACATGTACCACTATTTCAGCTGGGTCGGGGCTTGTGTTGATGTTCCCGGTTCCGTTACCAGTCAGGGTGTGGAATATGGACGTGGTTAAGTTCATATGCTCAGTGTCTTTCGGGTCCAGAGGCATCACAGTCCGTGGTATGGAGGTATGATGACACACAAGGCATGGTCCTTTCGGGGCTGCATGCTTCGCATGAGTGATAGCTGACATGCAGGCAGTGTTGTGATGACATTTGGCCACCAATATTTCCGTATCCGTGGCATTTCTTCCAGGATTGTTTGTTCCTCATCATCCTGTGTTTGCAATTGCTCCATTCAGTCACTGAGGCTCTTTTCATCCGTTGGACTGGGGGCAGTGCTATTACAGTCAAGGGAGCACAATAATCTCTTCCTGTTCTTTCCAGACAACAATGATACTCTCCTGCAGGAAGTGTAGTGTTCCACCGCCCATACAGGTTGACCTGCAACACATTTCCATCCCACTTGTAGTGTTCTAAGGTCATGTTGCATTTTTGCCACATTTCTCCTTTCTCTCTTGGATTCCAGATGTATTTGTGGTAGGCGCTGTAATCATAGGCACTGAACGGTACCTTGATAATTTTGCACAGGATAGTGGTGTTGGTATCCACTCTCCAGGCTTGGCATAGGTGTGGGTCGGGGTTTGTTCTGGCCTGAATCTTATTCCACTCCTTGTGTGAAATTCATCTCTGGCACTGCTTCCTTCCGTTCCAGCCTCGCCTCTCAGGCAGCTGGTAAGTATCAGAATAACTAACACACCCATTGCAAGGTTTCTTCATGGTCCCTCAGTGCCAACAATGCAGGATATACCCATGCGCACTCGCTGCACATGTTCCGTACCTACTGCTCTGGGGGGCTACTTACCTGAATCACCGGCTTGGTCTTCTACTGGGGCCTTCTTGCAGTGAGTGTGGTGTACCCACGTTGCCCTTCCCTCGACCTTTACTGCTGTGTGCGTGACCAGTAACACTTGGAATGGTCCCCTCCACCTGGGCTGGTTCCACCTCATCTGCCTCAGATTATTTGTCAGTAACCACTGGCCTGGTGTGAAGTCGTGTGGTGGGAGGTCAGCTGGTCAAAGGTGTCAGAAGTATTCACATTCATTACTCAGGTAGAAGTTTAGTGCTGTCAAAATGAACGATTAATCTTAGTGATTAATTAAAAAAAAAATTATAAACCTCAATCCTGATTGATGCCTTCCTCATATGTATTATGCTCGATTCTATAGCTAATGGCAACAAGGTCCAACTTTCAACATCAGCATTGTTAGGAAGGGTCTCCTTGGACAGTGTTCTCCCTCAGAAACCAGAGAATGAAGCGATAAACCAGCTCGGCAGATCCCGCTAAGACCCAAGATAGAGCGCTCTCGGTGCAAATGAGGAACAAACACTCTCGTAGAGAGATGAGTGATTTAGTCAAGGGGGGCTCGACCACGTTCTAACATATGTCGTAACCTGCATGTCCATACATGGAGTTGTTTTTCTCCATCTCTGGATGTGCTCAGTTCAACATCAAAATCCAGTAAGTTAAAAGTGCAAATGGTTTGCACAATAAAAGAGGAACAACAGTTATTAACAGCCTGTAAGTATGCACAAAGGGCAGACACCCCTGCACCCTCAGCAGAGTCTGATTTTATTAATACATGTTAGTCACTGGGGAAGAGACAGGCCAAAGGAAAGTTAACCTTTACAAGCATCTACATCAGTCAAGCACAGAATGTGCAACAAAAAGTTACCAATAGGCTTTGTTCAGCCGCAAAAGCAGCTGGTTCTCAATGCGTGCTCTTTTTGGCCTGAAGATCAGCCCTGCAACAGTAAACAGTCTTTCACAGGCTGCTGAAGCAGGGAGTGCCGTATTAAGCTTAAGTGATAGCTGGCACACAACTGGGAAGGACTTCAGTACCTCTACTGTGTCTCTTGGGCACCCCAGGTACGCATCCAACTGCTGGGTCGTTTCAAGAGGGCTGGTCGTCTTCAAGGAGGAAAAGAAGTCCTCTTCCTCAGATGATTGGGAGCCCTCACTGATGTGATTCTCGGCCTGACAGTCCAAGTGGCTTCTGATATAGTCAAGGCCTGTGGAATAAAAAACAAAAATCAGTACAACTTACATTATATGACAGTACTGTAATTATGTATTGGATAGTGGGGTGTGTGAGATTAAATGACATTTCAAACTCATTTCACTGTTTCCATAGAAATTATACGTATTAAGGGGAAGTTGAGAAGTGAGACACTTACCAAGTTTGAGGATATTTTCGTCACTTGTCCAGCAGGTCTTAAATTTGGGAACTAAAATGGCTGCGGCTATCAGCTCTGGATCTGTAAGTATCTCTCCGAAGCGTTTTTCAAGGCCTGAAAGAAGTGCAGCAATCAAAGGCTCACAGAACTTGGAGGCAACGTTAAGTTGCTGGAGCTTGGTCCTTAGTAGAGTTATGGTGGGGACCAACCATCCCATCTGCACACTGTCTGGCAGGGGTGGTGGCACAGGTTTGCTCTTGTCTCGAAAATGGCGTTTCACTCCACTTGCTTTTTCTCATCTTTCAATTTCCTCCTTTGAGTACCATGCTGTCACTGTATCTTTCCCCACTAAACTTCACATCATTGTTCTTTATCGTCCTCCCTCTCCTCTAGGCTACTTCATCGATGAGTTAGACAGTCTACTGAGTCTTTTCTCCATCGACGAAATCCCACTCATACTCTTGGGAGACTTCAACCTGCCATCAGACAAGCTGCAGTCATCCTGCCTGTTACCACTGCTATCATCCTTCAACCTCATTCTCAACGAGACTCCTCCGACGCACAGAGCAGGCAACGCTTTGGACCTGATATTCACCAGACCTATCTCTGCGCTGGATGTGACCATAACTCCCATGCATCACTCTGATCACCACTTCCTATCTTTCTCACTCGCCCTCCCTGTTAATCCTGTCCATTACACCCCTTTGTACTCCTCTTCTCAGCACAACTTTCTTCACTCTCATCTGCAATTAACCTCCTGTGTCCTCTCTCCTCCAGGCCAGCAAGATCTTCCCTGTTGGGGAGGTGCAAGGATAGATGATTCGTTTTAGGTGTTACCGTCATCCAACATGGGGCATTGGTCAGAATGCCAGGTAGAGGAATGATGAGGAGACAATGGGCTTGGTTATCTAATTGTATTCTTAGAGGTAATTCAAACAGGCAGCATTAATATTCACATTCTCAGGAGAGCGAGATGAGTTGACATTTCTCACAGTCTGAGAGGGTAGAGGAAACAAGAAATAGAAATAAAGCACTATAAAATACAAATAACAATCTGTAATTACATTAACAGTTAAGTGCCTGTAATGCACTACCGATACAAACATAAATCGCTGGCGATTTCTAGTAGTAAACACAGCCTAGTCACGGAGCAGACATTATACAGTCTCATGAGCCATCTAGAGGTCAAAGGAGGTAACGCAATTGTGACGTTCATCTCCCGAGGACAGGAGAACTTCCCCGAAATATTCTCAAATGGTATCGAGGCAGGTAGTGCTAAGCGCTAATAATAGGCAACTTAGAAACATATGGATTTACAGACAAGTAAACGAAACGGGGATACCCGCGAAACAACAACATGACTTACTTCTCGTCATTGACTGTGAAGAAATGCCACCACCATTACTGAAGAACTAAAGGGAACTTCGCTTGAAGGTAAGATTTAGACTATAAATCGGAGCGTGCCCAACAAATACAGCTCCGTTGCTAATACAGGCTGATGAAGCAGGAAACTCTAAACACGAAATCAGGAGATTCTACAATAAAAGTCCCGGCCTTCTGTACATTCCCCACCTGCCCCCTGGCTGACAGGTGTCTTGCGCAGCAACTGACAAGATCTAAGGAAGGCTGAGAGAAGGTGGAGGAAATCCCAGCTTGACTCAGATCTTCACTCCTATCAATCTCTCCTTTCCAAGTTCTCACTTGAAGTTACTGCTGCAAAGTCATCATTTTACAAAGGGAAACTGGAAGCATCAGCATGTGATCCACGCAAGCTCTTCAACATTTTCTCCTCTCTTCTCAACCCTCCTCCTCCCCCTGCACCCTCTTCTCTCACCCCTGAGGATTTTGTTACCTTCTTTGAGGAGAAGGTTGATAGAATCCGCCAGTCTTTTCCCTCTGTCCCCACACCTTCCACTAGACCGCATCATCTCATTCTCGATCCCTTAAACTGTTTTTCTTCTCTTTCCACAGATGCTGTCCTTCAACTGATCAAATCCAGTAACCCAACCACCTGCCCACTGGATCCAATCCCATCTTCTTTGTTTCAGTCAATCTCTGAGGACCTATTGCCCTTCATCACATTTCTCATCAACGAGTCTTTGGCGTCGGGTGAAGTTCCAGCAACTTTCAAGATGGGAAGTTTACTCCCCATCTTGAAGAAACCCATGCTTGACAGCTCTGATGTCAACAACCACAGACCGGTATCACTTCTTTCTTTCCTTTCAAAAGTTCTTGAACGTGCAGTCTATAATCAACTTTCTCTCTTTCTCACACAGAACCAGCTCCAAGACCCCAACCAGTCTGGCTTCAAACCAGCACACTCTACAGAAACTGCCCTCATCGCAGTGACTGAGAACCTCCAATCCACAAGATCGGCCAAATTGTCTTCTGTCCTGATCCTTCTTGATCTCCCAGCAGCTTTTGACACAGTCAACCATACGATCCTTCTGGACATCCTCACCAACCTCGGAATCACTGGTTATGCGTAGAAGTGGTTCAAGTCCTATCTGGAGGATCACTCTTATCAGGTAACATGGAGAGGGTTCACATCCTCTCCATGCAGGCTCTCCACTGGCGTCCCCCAAGGCTCGGTCCTGGGTCCTCTTCTCTTTTCTCTTTACACTAGCTCTCTTGGTGATGTATTATCTTCTCATGGCTTCTCTTACCACTGTTATGTTGATGACACTCAACTAATGTTTTCTTTCTCTCCCTCTGACACACAGGTTTCCAGTCGCATCTCGGCATGTCTGTCTGACATCTCTACATGGATGGCATCTCACCACCTGAAGCTCAATCCCAGCAAGACTGAGCTGATATTCATCCCTGCGACTACAGGTCCTCATCATGATCTTGCCATCTCATTCGAGAACTCCCTGATTGTTCTGTCTGTAGAGGTGAGAAGTCTTGGTGTGACCCTGGATGGCCAGTTATCGTTCTCGACTCACACCGCGAACCTGACTCGGTCATGCAGGTATCTACTGTACAACATCCAGAGGATCCGACCCTTCCTCACCCGAGAGGCCACAAGGTGCACGGAAGACAAGCGTCGAGAATGTTCTCTGTACTGGCACCCAGGTGGTGGAATGAACTCCCACTGGCTGTCCGAACAGCAGAGTCTCTTGCTGTCTTCAAACGTAGACTGAAGACTCATCTCTTTACACAGCACTTAAATGAGCATTGAACTATAAGCTGCACTTATTTTATTGTACTGCACTCTGTATTGTAGTTTATTGTATTGTATCTTATTGTTATTGTAGTTTATTGTATTGTAGTTTATTGTATTGTATCTTATTGTCATTGTATTGCATTGAATGGCACAGAGTTCTGCGTTCAACTCTGGTTCTTTTTCTCTTGGTGTCTGCAGTGACTGTGTTTCTAGCGGTATCTGAGCTCAGGACCGTCTCTTTCTCTAAGCTATTGGTAACTAGCAAAGATACTTTCTCTAGATTGACAAAGCACTTCTTGTAAGTCGCTCTGAATAAGAGCGTCTGCTAAATGCTGTAAATGTAAATGCAAATGCACACTGGTTTCACCTTGAAGAACATCAAGTGCCTTTGCAACTGGGCTCATTGTCTTCGCATATTCAGCAAGAAATGTAACTTCCACTGGAGTAAACCTGTACAAAGAAGAAAAGACAAACAACATGGAACATTTAGCCTACATGATGTAGCATCTTCAACTGGAGGAACTCATAATTAAAAAGGAAAATATTGTCATCTGAGACATTTAGAAATGTACTTGTGTTTCTACAAATCACATCCATAGTCAATATGGGGACTGCATACGTGTTCTACAGCATTCAAAGTATAAAACTGTGACTTCATCTATCTTTAATCACTTCATTAACTGAAAGGCAGAAAAAAAACTAGTGTATCTAGTTCACTGCAGACGGCTGCAAGGGCTCCTTCGCCTTGTTCTCTTGTTATTCTCACTATTCTTTCTACGGCTGAGAAGAGTGAATTCCACCTTGTAGCAACAGGCCTTAAGAGTTGGAGTTTGCAGTGGTCTTCGATAATTTTAGATGCAGTGGTTGATCTTGAACTTTTGTTCCACAGGCTAGAGCATTTGGCAAATGTGGACCTTGACACACACTTGTCCAATGGGGTGACCTCTGCTTTCAAAGCATCAACTGTGGACACTAAATTGAGAAGGTGGCAGGCTTGGGTAGCTGGTATTCCAAATAGTTATCTTCATCCAACAGGGCTCCGGCATCAACAAATTCAACACCCTCAACGCTTTCCTCTTCATCGTCATCGTCATTTTGGCCACCATCATCCTCTTCTCCATCACTCTCTCCTACAGGTTCAGGATTGTTGTTCTCATCAGTCTGCCCATAAATTCTGAAGGCTTTCAGGAAGTTTGATCCATTGTCAGTTGTAGTGCGAACGATCTTCTCTCTGATATTGAATTCTGTGTGAATATCATTAAGGGCACCAGCCAGGGCAGAAAAGGTATGTGACCCTTTAAGTTGCTTGCATGCCAGGGCAGCACAAGATCACTGCAAGGTCTGGGGGTTAAACCAGTGTGCAGTGACACCAATGAAACTGCGACGGTGTGCCATCCAGCAGTCTGTTGTTGTTGCTATGAACTCAATTTCACTAAGGGCAGCTTTCAGTTTTCTTCTCATTTCAATAGAGGCCTTTGTGACTTTGTTTATAACGGTATTGCGTGTCATGACATTTGTATTTGGCCGAAGATGTTGCACAAGATCAATGAAGCCCTGTTGCTGGACAATGTGCGGCCTTGGACAACGAACTTGAGGACAACTTTATCCACACTTGCCTGGGACACTCTTTGAGTCTCCCACAGCTTGGTTTGTTTGGAGGGTGGGGCCAAAGAACCTTCAGTGGATGACTTCCTTTTGAGGGATGCTGGTTCACTGGTCTATGCAATTATGTTGAGCAGACCATAATATTGCCACTAAAAGCTGTTTTAGGACCACAAGCAACTGCTTGGCTGAAAAGTAGCATTATTGATTACATAGTCCAAATTTAATTCATTTTAAACTGCATTTGGCTGGTAGTTGGTAGTTGAGCCTATTACCTCTTTACAAGAAGCCATGGGGCCTGACCCAAACAGGCGCACGCACTCTCATACACAGACAGGATCATACCTATCCTTAGTACATGCTTTATCAACCAGCTGTAGACTATAGCTTTGCACAATTAACTTACAAATATTGTAAATAGCAATAATATAAGCTCAGATAACATTTGGCTGAAGTTGAATTTCAAATCTCACAAAGAGCCCAACAAACGAACTTGCAATGTTGAATTATAGCCTACTGCTAGCAAGCAACTATAGCATGTGTTGGCATGAATCTAGCTATAGCAAAAATAGCAAACTTACCAAACTTACTAACGTCACTAGGTTACTACAATATTTTGTCAATAATCGACTGATAAGAAACTTTCAGCTTACCTCAATATGTTTTTTCAAATTAGACGGCGAGTTTTTGAAAGCCATTAGCTCGTGGTACTTGGGTGCGCAGAGCTTGCAGCGCATTCGAAAAGGAGTTGTTTTTGCATCCAACCATTTCGAAAAATTCTTCCAGGTACGGCCAGGGATGTACAAGGGTTGGTTGGTCTTCCTGGCTACCAACCTCCTCGCTAGTGCTTAGTTGGGACACTTCGCTCAAATTCTCTTGAGTCTCTGCCACGGACATCTTTATACTAAGCTACGTACGTCTGCTACGTCCTCGCTGGAGTGTGACGTGACCTGTGCAGGTGCGATGGATCACGTACAAACCAATAGGGTGTCGGAATATTATATGTTTATACTTCTCATCCAACCACAATCAAATTCACTCTATCCGGATGGCGCGATTAGTCAGGATAGGGTTTTTTTTAAACGATGACACGCCGGAATGAAAACAAGTCGAAATGAAATGGCAGTAACGAGGCTTTTTTTAAAATGTAAGGAGTAGAAGTAAAAAATCATCTAAAAATAATTACTCCAGTAAAGTATAAATAACCAAAATTTCTACTTAAGTAAGGTAACGAAGTATTTGTACTTCGTTACTTGACACCTCTGCAGCTGGTCCTGGTAACACTGCTTTTTCCTGCTTAGACAGAGTGGAGTGGAGATGTGCAAATTCATGCAATACTGAATAAATGAGTGTTCCGCTGTCACTGAGTCCATCATCGTGGCTGGACCCATACCTGTGCTTGAGGCCCGGCCAAAAACAATTTCAAATGCATTGCACCCTGTCCGTTTTTGTGGTGTGGTTCTGGCTTGCCACATGACCAGGGGGAGAACCTTTGGCCAGATTAAACCTGTGCTCTGTGTCATTTTGGCCAATCCACCACTCCAGCACTGGCTGGGTGGTAGCTGCAATGCTTTCTCATGTCTATGCCCAGTGCCGTAGACATTTGGTTCAGGGCCTGATGTACAAATGGAGTACCATTGTCACCTGAAATGCATTTGGGCAGGCCCCACCTGGGAATAATTTCCATTAGTAAAGCTTTAGCAACCGCTTTCGCGTCTTGCTTCCCTGTAGGAAATGCTTTTAATAGGTCTGCAATCAGTTTAAAGTGTATGACATGTTTTCCTGCACTTGTGAGGAATTTCCTATGTTTCCATGTCATCCCAAAATCATGAACTACACCCACGCATACCTACTGTCAGTGTAGACAGTAACTGATTTCCCTTTTGCCAATTCACAGGCTCTCGTCAGGGCCACAAGTTCAGCTGCTTGTGCTGAGTATGAGGTGGGCAATGCGCCTGATTCCAAAATGTCATTGTAACCAGCAGAGCCTTTGGCTGGTGGTGAGTGGCTTCTAAGCCCTGCCAGCCACTGTAGTGAGAGGCACACAATTAGCCATTATCTTTAGCATATAAGCACAGTGGCAACTTGTGCATGGACAACTTCCTCCTGCTTGGAGTTTGACTTGGCTGGGGCTGATGGTCATTTGATGGGTGCTGGTGTGCCAGTTTATGCAGTCTCCCCCTTCTCCAGCACTTCTGGTGTATTAGCGAGGAGCTATTGGAAACAGCATTGAATTATCATAGCCATTTGTGGCTCTGCTACCTTATAATGCTCCTGTGCTTTGACCTCTCCAGGGTGGTGTCTGTATGCAGGTATGTAGTGGGGGCTAAATGGGTATTGTGGTTTTTAGTATACAGCGGCTAATGTTTGCGTCTGTGTAAGTGTATGGTGGGCTGGTGCAACGGCTAACAGGTCAGCATTCGGCAAGGGTTCCTCTTTTAGGTCCTGTCTCAGTGAGCAAACCTCATCCACCAGGGCCATGCAATCATGCAGCTCATCGTCCTCCTCCGTTGGGAGGAGGGGCTTAATGTTGTACAAAGTGGTATGCTTCGGGATTGCAAAACCGGGTTATACTCTTGGGATGCCAAGGGTCACTGCATGCTTGTTTTAGAATCCATGGCCCTAAATCTTTCCATGGTTCAGTTTCCCTCGCCTTTCCCAAAGAAATGTGGGGACGGGCATGAAACACATTGTACAATTCGTTTTGACTTGGATTCATTTCTACAGTTGCCCCATCCATGTTTTATCCCAATACATGTGGCTGGTGGATAACCTTTCCCCCTTTGGCGCTTGCCCGAGAAATTTGCTCTCATAGGACTCATCTGGGCCCTCTCAGACATGTGACAGGCAGTGCGGCTCATCTGGAGCCATAAGAATGGGGAAGTGCTTGAGCTGCGAGGAACTTCCTCATTTCATCCACCCCACCCTTCAGTTTCCGCTCATATGCATACAGAAGTAGAATTGTATCTAACCATCTGAAATGCCATTTCTTCATCCACTTCCAAAGTTAACCCCTTACTACTGCTGTGTAATGAACAGTTGAGTTTGCGCATCAAATCCCTGGCAAGGAGATTTACAGGGTAAACTTCTGATACTAAAAACTTATGTTGAAATTTCTTCCCTGCAAATTCACACTGAACTGGCTGAGATACAGGTTCTAAAACAGCATGTCCCCCACTCCCAAAGTGGTGACCATTTGTCCACTCAGGTGAGGATGTAAATGCTTTCTTCTAATTACTGAAAGTGCAGCACCTGAATCTACCAAAACTTCATATCTTTTCCCATCACATGCATTTCAACCAGTGGCGATTGCTCTAAGACTGCAAGGGAAGCTCAGCTTCCCCTAAAATGTCTAAACTAAGTGATCAGATATTCACTGTTGTGTGTAGATGTCATGGACTAAATCTGCGCTACAACTCGCTCAGCTTTCGTTCAGAATCAGCTTCTTATCGCTGGTGACGACGCGGCTTTCCTCTCACTCGTCCCCGCAGCTTCACAGCGCTCTAAACAGGGTGGACGCTCAGCGTCTACAGAGCTCAACGGCGAAGCGGAGAGTGCAGCGAAACGAGACGAGTCATTGGATAAATGCTGGGCTTTGTCCCGCCCATCGGACGCTCAGCGTCTCTGGGGGTCTATGGGGCAGTGGGCTGGCCTCGGCTGGCCCGGACGCTCAGCTTCTGCATGGTGATTGGATGATCTGTCTGAGGCTGAATCCCTTTTTGATTGACAGCTAAATGAGCGAATCAGCGATCTTTTGGTGTAAACATCCGAGGAGCGTTTAATGAACCGGAAACTTTCCTCATCCTCTTAGCAGCGTTTTCTTAGTTAAAAACGACGAGCGACACATCGAGCTTCTGTTTCTGGTGGTTTTGTAGCTGCTTGTGTTTGGAGACTGAGCTCTATCACTCTTTGTGACTTCGATCACTCTTTCTGAGCTCTATCACTCTTTCTGACTTCTATCACTCTTTCTGACCTCTATCACTCTTTCTGAGCTCTATCACTCTTTGTGACTTCTATCACTCTTTCTGAGCTCTATCACTCTTTCTGAGCTCTATCACTCTTTGTGACTTCTATCACTCTTTCTGCGCTCTATCACTCTTTCTGAGCTCTATCACTCTTTGTGACTTCTATCACTCTTTCTGAGCTCTATCACTCTTTGTGACTTCTATCACTCTTTCTGAGCTCTATCACTTTTTCTGAGCTCTATCACTCTTTCTGAGCTCTATCACTCTTTGTGACTTCTATCACTCTTTCTGAGCTCTATCACTCTTTCTGAGCTCTATCACTCTTTGTGACTTCTATCACTCTTTCTGAGCTCTATCACTCTTTCTGAGCTCTATCACTCTTTCTGACTTCTATCACTCTTTCTGAGCTCTATCACTCTTTGTGACTTCTATCACTCTTTGTGACTTCTATCACTCTTTCTGAGCTCTATCACTTTTTCTGAGCTCTATCACTCTTTCTGAGCTCTATCACTCTTTGTGACTTCTATCACTCTTTCTGAGCTCTATCACTCTTTGTGACTTCTATCACTCTTTGTGACTTCTATCACTCTTTCTGAGCTCTATCACTTTTTCTGAGCTCTATCACTCTTTCTGAGCTCTATCACTCTTTGTGACTTCTATCACTCTTTCTGAGCTCTATCACTCTTTCTGAGCTCTATCACTCTTTGTGACTTCTATCACTCTTTCTGAGCTCTATCACTCTTTCTGAGCTCTATCACTCTTTGTGACTTCTATCACTCTTTTTGAGCTCTATCACCTTTTCTGAGCTCTATCACTTTTTCTGAGCTCTATCACTCTTTGTGACTTCTATCACTCTTTGTGACTTCTATCACTCTTTGTGACTTCTATCACTCTTTCTGACCTCTATCACTCTTTCTGTCCAGCGGGTGCTCCTGAGCCCCTCCACCGTCACAAAGCACTCACAGGCTCACACTTCACACCAGCCTCGCGCCAGTCCCAGCTAGCGAGTTAGCGAGCTGCACATGATGGCAGACAGTTTGAATGTTGTGGACCGGATTTTGGCGAAGCCGTTTGATAGTCTTCCTTACGAAGAAGAACTTGGGGTTAAACAGCAGGTTAAAGGTTAAACAGCAGGGCAGATCAACTCCTCGGATTAATCTGGGGAAAGTAACAGGTCCTTTCAGCTGTCCTGGTAAGACAAAGTGACTGGAAGTGCTGTAACAAATAAAATGTGCTGTTGGCCTCTTGATGAAACCATCTCAGGGATGTGTTGTCTGGTCAAAAGTGGGTTTTGGGGATCTGTCCAACTTTGACAGGCCATACAAAAGGCATGAAAAAAGCAATGAACATGTGAGTGCATGTGCAAGGTTAAGTTGCCTGGGCAGAGTCGGGGTCGAGCATGCAGTCAATGAAGGCGCTCGCATTCAAGTGGCAAAACATAATGAAGCAGTTAAACAAATCAGAGCTTTCTTAAACCGCCTCATTGATTCATCTGTGGTAGGGCTGCTGGTAAGGAGCTTAGGCTGCCCTCTGCTGGAATTGAGAGGTGGGTGCAAGCCATAGATTAATTTAAAATTCTTACACTTCCGTTTTGATATTTTTAGATGTGTGTGTGTGTGTGTGTGTGTGTGTGTGTGCATATAAATATAAATATATATATTTTTCTTATTATTTTGGGTAACAAATTAATAATTACATTCCCAGTAGTTATATCAATTTATTTTTAGTGCTCTTGTTACTCTGAGGCGTCACAGGACGCCAGGTGAGCTCAATAAAGTCCCGGTAATTAATTGTTACTGCACTTCTGTTTGGGTTTACGGGGAGCATGTAGGTTTGGAGTGCACGCTGCTGCTGGAGGAATTGAGGTCGGTAGGTCTCCGTTTGGTCTCATTTCTGTTTAAATGGCAGTTTTGGACCTAAAGCAATGTATTTTAATAGGGTGCAGCCCTCGCACTCCAGCATTGGTTTAACGTGTGGTTCCCAGCCAGACGAGAGAGAGGGTTCCCAGCCAGACGAGAGAGAGGGTTCCCAGCCAGACGAGAGAGAGGGTTCCCAGCCAGACGAGAGAGAGGGTTCCCAGCCTAGCGAGAGAGAGGGTTCCCAGCCTAGCGAGAGAGAGGGTTCCCAGCCTAGCGAGAGAGAGGGTTCCCAGCCAGACGAGAGAGAGGGTTCCCAGCCAGACGAGAGAGAGGGTTCCCAGCCTAGCGAGAGAGAGGGTTCCCAGCCTAGCGAGAGAGAGGGTTCCCAGCCTAGCGAGAGAGAGGGTTCCCAGCCAGACGAGAGAGAGGGTTTCCAGCCAACTCTAAACCGTGTGGAGCAGCAGTGACTGCACTGTGTGAGCTTGGGAAGCAGAAGCCGTTAGTACGTTCCTTCAGCTCCGGTATAAGGCAGAGTGGATATTACTCAGAGGACCAAGGCCTGGTGAACTGCAGGCCACTCTTTTCCCCACTGTTTTGTTTTAAATGTCTTCTGAAATAATTGATTAGCACTGATCTGCCGGATTAAACGTTTGGATACTTTTTATACTATTTAATATTATACTTCACTGCCAAATAGTAGCAAGAGTGTGTGTTTTATATATGTACAAGTGAATGTGGTGGAATTAGTGTCTTTTGTGAATGTGCTGTGGTTCTTTCTATGCCCTGGTGGCGTTGTCGATCTTTTTATAGATACACTTAGACGAAATTGGAGTTTTGTATATTGATTATTATGTTTTGTATTATTATTTTCATTTAGAGATTGTGAATTTGTAGCACTGGATTTGACATTATTCCTTGGTAATTACTTTGTGTGGGGTGTGTGGTTTTCTTTGAACACATTTATTTGTTATTTTGTTTTGTTTATTTTTATTTGATGATGGCTATTAAGTGTTAAACTATTGTATAGATTCCACCATTGAAGTCATGGCATTATTGATCTATGTTGACTGAGGCTAACCACCGGCAAACATATTTTACGGTACCCACTCGTTTGCTACTCTGACCCAGCGCTGGCAGTTGTTTTTATTATTCTTGTTGCTTAATTGTCCCACTAAATAAACCTTGTTCAATTGTGACAGCTTGTTTTACTCATTTAGCTGAGTGCCTAAGCGTGGGATCCCCTGCCCAGTAAATTGGGGTGGTGTAGTCTAGTCTATTGCGTGTAAGGGGGTGTCGGAGACCGGTCACACATCCAACAAGGGGAATTACAGGGAGTTTAATGAAACATTAGCTAAATGTGACTCTGTCTTGGCCACACACCTCCAGCCATCAGCTGTGTTTTCTGGCATGTCCCATGAAATCCAAAATTACTTGATCTCTGCTCTTTCAGCCACGGTTTCTGATGAGATCAAGGATGAAATCCAGGCTGCTCCCTTTTTTGCATGGCAGGTGGATGAAACAACTGATATAGCTTGCCATGCTCAACTCTGCCATTGTTCACTATGTGGATAGGACGGGTAAAATAAGGAGCGCTTTGTCGGATCTTTTGATGTTTCTGGGGGAAGAGATGCTCAGTCTGTTTTTGAAGTCTTGAATGAGAACATGCAGGGCTACAATTTCAGGGAAACCTATGATGCGGCTGCTGTCATGGCTTCAGCTCTCAATGGTTTGCAGGTCAAAGTTAAAGCAATAGCCCCCAGTGCAATGTCTGAATCTGGTTCTGTCTCAGGGGGCTAAATGCTTTTCTGAGAGCAGAATATTTTTTGCACCACTCTCTGGGTTTCCCACATTTTTCTCAAAATCCACAGAGAGGATGTCTTTTCTTGAGTCTGCACGCTGCTCAAGGTTGCCCAGAAATGCTCCTACTCGATGGAATTTCACATCACGGATAGTGAGCACTGTGGCAAACAATTATGATGCCCTCCTGCAAACCTTTGAGATGATCATTACAGATGAGTCCATGGATGATGACACATTAGACTGTGCCAAAGGCCTTCTGATGAACTGGAGGATTTTGAGTTTGTGTTCATGTTGTACACATATGAACAAATCTTCTCTGAGACTGATGTGGTGTTTGACATTGTCCAGCAGAGAGCTATGGATGTTCTGTACTGCAAGAAAAGAATTGAGTCTCTTCTTGCTTTTGTCAAAGAGAAGAGGTCGGAGGGGGCTTTCCAAGCTGTTTATGCCAAAGCAGCAGATCTCACATCAGACCCACAAACTAATCCCATGAGAAAACGTCATCTGTCACAACTACAGGATCCCAAGGAGCGCTACGGAAATCTGTACATGGCCATCCTAGACAATCTCACAGAGCAGCTACCTCGGCGTTTTGCAAATTTGGAAAGTCTGTGCTTCTTGGAATTGGTCAATCCAGGGAAATTTGATGAGATGAGACAAGTGTTTCCAGAGGAGGCATTTCAGAGTGTCCTGAAAAGTTTTGGCCAGTTCTTTGATTCAGGGAGACTGAGGTCTGAACTTCAAGTACTATATTCAAACCAGGACTTGCAGGGCAACAGGGGAAAGCTGTGTGATTTCTTGCTGTTTCTGAAAGACATGGAGTTGGACAGTGCAATGCTTCAGGTGTACAAACTGTCATTAGTGGCAACGGTTGGAGCTACATCTGCAGGTGTAGAGAGGAGCTTCTCCTGTTTAAAGCGGCTCAAGTCTTACACCCGCAACACCATGGGCCAGGGCCGTTTAAGCTGCCTAGCTCTGCTGGCCATTGAGAGGACACTAGTCAAGTCCCTGGAATAGACACCTTGTTGGTACGACAGGGTCACAGATCATTTTCTTGAAAAGGAATGGAGGGTAGAATTTACGCATAAATAAACCGACACATTTTATGATGTAGTCTGAAATTGAGCTTCCCCTCCTTGAAAGACCAGCATCCGCCACTGTCCCTGACCCAGGAGCCCACCCCTCCCCCTCTGATAGAGGAGAGCCCGGAGGAGGTGCAGGGGAGAGCAGTGAGGAGCAGAATCAGACAGGAGTACAGCAGAGCACTGCAGCATGAAGGTACTGACAGACACACACATGCGTCCTCAGGCGCTTTACAGGAGCTCACCTCATAATACAGGCTTACTTAATGTCAGTGGAGCTGGAGTTTTCAGGTTATGGGGAATATTAATAAGGTGTGTTTGTGTGACCGCTACAACATGCAAGTAGCTATTTGTAATAATAATATGACCATTTATGGTGCGTATATATGCAAATATGTATATGTAACAATAACAGATATTCTATATGTGTAATATATAGATAGACACTAAGATACTGTTAGTACCATATAAATATAGATGCACTTATCTATTTGGATTTATCTATATTTTTTAAAAAGTACACACATATATGTCAGCATTGCTCTGTGTGTGTGTGTAGAGGGTGCGGCGAGGCAGCGTTTGGAGCTGGTGAAGCTTCACGCTTTGTCCGTCGTCCACAGCGTCCAGCACAGAGCAGAACAGACCCACACAGACATGCAGGAGTGGCTGGACCAACGCTTCACCTCCGAGATGGACAGGTCAGAAAACACAGATGGAGATGAGGACACAGAGAAAAATGCTGTTTACTGCTGGTTCCGGCTGGTCAGAGTCCAGATTTAAACCCTGGTCTTGGTCTGCCAGTAAACTCTAACCAGCTCTGCAGTTTCTCCGCTGTGGCGCCGTCAGTGCTGAGCGGATCGTTACTGACTCGTCTTCCTGTAGACGACTGTCTGAACGTTCACACTGAGCTACACTGTAAAACTCTCCCTTTTTGTTTGATGACCACTAAAAGCTTAATGTTTATCCATTTTTGGGATCAGCCCAGTTGGTACGGTGGGAGTGTTGAGGTAGTTTTGGTCCTGAAACCCATAAAACAACCTCAAAACCCCTTTAATCCCAATTTTACTCCATATACTGCTCTTTACGCCAACTAGAGGAGCAGCGAACATCACTACACATTTATTATTACACATAAACAATGACTTTGATCTTCAGACGCCTTCAGTATAAACACATCAATACAGTTCATTAATACTCAGCTGGACACAGGGGGTCACGTCTCCACCGTGACGGTTAAACCACGGCTTTAGATCTCAGGAGAGGAATCGAGGCTCAGAGGGCGTGTGTGTGTGTGTGTGTGTGCAGTATACAGCAGTTGTCGGGGGTGGTTCAGCACCACATTGAGAACAGTCTGAAGATCCCTCACCAGCTGGTGCTGGACTGCACCGACTTCTTCATAGACGGAGAGACGCGGGTGTTACCCACTACGCCCACTCCGCCCCGCCCACCACCGCTGGAACGGACCAATCACAGGACTCTCTCCATCCTGCAGCTGCACGGTCTGCGTGCCCAGCTGCACAAGATCGCCCCCACAGGTCTGGAGAAGCTCCTAACATTGAGCACATTTACGTTACAGCAATCTAACGGTTCTCTAATCTTGAGAACCATTTGTCTCTGTGTTCTGCACACTGTGGAATTAGACCTCCGCATTTAACCCGTCCGTGCAGTGAAACACCCACATACACTAGGGGGCAGTGAGAACACTTGCCCGGAGCGGTGGGCAGCCCTATCCACAGCGCCCGGGGAGCAGTTGGGGGTTAGGCGTCTTGCTCAAGGGCACTTCAGTCATGGACTGTCGGCTCTGGGTATCGAACCAGCGACCTTCCGGTTCCCTGACCTCCAGCCCACGACTGCCCCCCTAAGACGTGACGTAAAGTAAAACTCATGCACCACTTTACCTGAAAATATGAAGACTCATCATCTAGAAGATGAACAATATTTAAATCCTTCATTTTGCTGAGAGTGTAGTCAGTTTAGCATCACTCCAAACTAAATTTGCATATTTACAGTTAAATTTGCATATTTACATATTTACAGTAAAGCCAGCCTTACAATTAATACAGGAAAAATTACATAACTTTATATATGTGTTTATATTTATATGATCTGTAATTAAAACCATTTAACCGTTTTCTTTGTTTATTTATTTAAATGTTAACACATCGTGTTTTTTAAAGGCTCTTAATGTCTGAACTTTCGATGAAATTTGGATGTAAATACTTTGTCCCCACTTTTCCTGCAGTGATGGGCGTGTCAGTGAAAAGGTTTTATTCATTATTTCTTTAATCACCTGAGATCAGATTTAACACACTAACACTGTCCTGCCTGTAGAGTTAGATCACTCACAGGCAACCAAACCTCTGTGTGTTGTGACATCACAACCACAACTTTCTGGCTGTCCGGTAAACTTCTTTCAGGCGTTGAGCCTCAAACCAGAAAAGGTGGATATTCTGATCTTCTTAGTGAAAAGAAGAAGAAGAAGGCCAATTAAAATAATCACAGTTTAAATCAGTGCGAACAATCGTAATTAGACACTTTCCCCAAACCGTTCAGCCGTACGACTTTAATCTGTGTTCTTGCTCTGCGTAGGTCAGGTGTCCAGTACCGAGCTCTGTAAGGTTCTGCAGGAGCTGACCTCACTCACTATGGGCTCTGATGCTCTGCCTGAAGCCTGGATGAACCTCACAGACTCACAGGTGACCTCGCGCACCATACCACTGCGAAAAACATCACCCCACCACAATCCCCCTTACTCCAAATTGATCAGGTGTCTGACGTTTAGCACTGGAGCTAACAGGTAATGGAAGCTTATAGCCCACCAATTAGCATGGTGCTAACAGTGTTAACTCATCCCTCTCTCAAACATGCAAGTGGAGGTGACTTCCTGTTCAGCAGCTTCTTATTGAAGCATCTGTTCCACCTTAAATGGCCACAGTGTAACTGCTGCACGCATTTAAGGTGGAATGGAACATTCATATTTTGCCTTCCTGAAACCTGGAATTTCGTCTGCGCTTTAGTCCATGTTTACAGATATCAGTGTGTCAGTGGTGTTTCATGATGTGGTGTGTGTGTGTGCGTGCGTGCGTGTGCGTGCGTGCGTGCGTGCGCGTGTGCGCGTGTGTGTGTGTAGGTCCAGGAGCTGGTGTGTGTGCTGTCTCAGGACCGTGAGGTGGTGGACTGGCGTCAGTTTTTACTGAGTGCGGCTCAGCCGTGGCCTTTACCCTCTCAGAACCAACTGCTGAGAACACTCACACGCTTCCGAGAGGAAGACACCGCAGCCAGCGGAGTCCTTACACTGGAGCAATACCGACAGGTACAAACACTCAGAGGGGTCAGCATCAGACACCGGAGGACCTCTAGGAATAGCCTGTAACGTGGTGTTAAGCGCTGCTGTGATCGGCAGGGTGAGTGGGTCAGTGGGAGTTGTGTGTAATTGGGAATTGTGTGTGGTTGCGCAGGTTGAGTTGTGGTTTTCCAGCCAGACAGATGTTCCTGTTCCCGAAGATCCCACTGAACCTCTGCCATACGACCGGCTGGCCAATCTCAAGGAGGTACTGCATAGTCTGTGTGTGCAGATATGTTATGATAGTCTTACTCGTGGTGGTAATACTCATGGAGGAATTGTTGAGGAGAAATCTCAGGAACACTCAGTGGCATGACCACCATGTGAACAGGTCATGGGAGATGGTCTGATGATTTGTCCGGCTAGTCGGGTTCAGACAGGGTCATTATGGCATGTGTAATGTCAATCAGCTGTAATGATAACATGATATTACTTGACATAAACTCATATGATGATTTCTGTTACTATTATCCCTGTACTACAGTTCCCAGCATGCACTGCAACATCATGTGTGTTCCCACCCCCTTCCCAACAAACCTACTGTACACTGGGGGCATTTAAAGAGGTTTAACAGATTTGTGCAGCTAGTGTAGTCTGTTTAATATAAAACAATGCGGTTTTATTAAAAATGATTTTTAATCATTCAAGTATTCAGTGCCTGTTTTTGCCTTTGTAGTTTTGACATATTTTTAATAAACAATGGCCTGTTGGGTTCATGGAGAAATGTCAAGTAAAGATAAAGCACAGATTTGTTGATTTTGTTGAGAGCTGGGTTCCTGTAAAGTGTAACTGACCTCTTTTACCTCTACGTGTTTTATTTATGTGTTTTGCGCGTGGGCAGTTTTTCTTTGCGCTGTTTGCGGACGCTGCTTCGTCCACGGCTGTTCTGGACTATCTGACCATGCTGCTGTACTTCTGCTGCCATCCTGATCCAGCACAGGGCTTCACCAGAGCCCTCAGCATAGTGACCCAGCACAAACATCAGTACAGACACCCCAGCCCCCTGCTGCAGGTACCCTACATTTAATCAGATGTTAACCACTAATAAATAACAGCATCACTAAACCTCTACACATTAACCAACACCACTAGTTATAGCTCAGCTAACGACTCCAAACCACCCAGCAGTGATCAGCCTCTGTTTCTGTAGTCACTGCCCTACATGGATGGTGCTGAGGAGTGTGAAGCTGAGGAAGAGGACGAGTCTGTGCATAAAGATGATGGCGTGACAGTGGAGGAGATTTTCAGAGCTCTGAGCCACGGAGGAAAACGAGTGACATCACATCACCGCATAGAGTCTAACAGCAGAGAGGAGTTACAGCAGGTACACATTCATAATCCAGCTATACTCACTGACCCAAAGGTTACCATTACAACCTGACTTGAGCCCAAAAAATTCAGTCTGAACCGACTGTAGCCCCACGACGTTCGGTCTGAACCGACTGTAGCCCACAGCATTCAGTCTGAACCGACTGTAGCTCACAACGTTCAGTCTGAACCGACTGTAGCTCACAACATTCAGTCTGAACCGACTGTAGCTCACAGCATTCTGCCTGAACCGACTGTAGCCCATAACATTCAGTCTGAACCGACGGTAGCTCACAGCATTCAGTCTGAACCGACGGTAGCTCACAGCATTCAGTCTGAACCGACTGTAGCCCACAGCATTCAGTCTGAACCGACTGTAGCCCACAGCATTCTGTCTGAACCGACTGTAGCTCACAGCATTCTGTCTGAACCGACTGTAGCTCACAGCATTCTGTCTGAACCGACTGTAGCTCACAACATTCTGTCTGAACCGACTGTAGCCCACAACATTCAGTCTGAACCGACTGTAGCCCACAACATTCAGTCTGAACCGACTGTAGCTCACAACATTCAGTCTGAACCGACTGTAGCCCACAACATTCAGTCTGAACCGACTGTAGCCCACAGCATTCTGTCTGAACCGACTGTAGCCCACAACATTCAGTCTGAACCGACTGTAGCCCACAGCATTCTGTCTGAACCGACTGTAGCCCACAACATTCAGTCTGAACCGACTGTAGCCCACAGCATTCTGTCTGAACCGACTGTAGCCCACAGCATTCAGTCTGAACCGACTGTAGCCCACAGCATTCAGTCTGAACCGACTGTAGCCCACAGCATTCAGTCTGAACCGACTGTAGCTCACAGCATTCAGTCTGAACCGACTGTAGCTCACAGCATTCAGTCTGAACCGACTGTAGCCCACAGCATTCAGTCTGAACCGACTGTAGCCCACAGCATTCAGTCTGAACCGACTGTAGCCCACAGCATTCAGTCTGAACCGACTGTAGCCCACAGCATTCAGTCTGAACCGACTGTAGCCCACAGCATTCAGTCTGAACCGACTGTAGCCCACAGCATTCAGTCTGAACCGACTGTAGCCCACAACATTCAGTCTGAACCGACTGTAGCCCACAGCATTCAGTCTGAACCGACTGTAGCCCACAGCATTCAGTCTGAACCGACTGTAGCCCACAGCATTCAGTCTGAACCGACTGTAGCTCACAACATTCAGTCTGAACCGACTGTAGCTCACAACATTCAGTCTGAACCGACTGTAGCCCACAACATTCAGTTTGAACCGACTGTAGCCCACAGCATTCTGCCTGAACCGACTGTAGCCCACAGCATTCTGCCTGAACCGACTGTAGCCCACAACATTCTGCCTGAACCGACTGTAGCCCACAACATTCTGTCTGGACCGACTGTAGCCCACAACATTCTGTCTGAACCGACTGTAGCTCACAACATTCTGCCTGAACCGACTGTAGCCCACAGCATTCTGTCTGAACCGACTGAAGCTCACAACATTCAGTCTGAACCGACTGTAGCCGACAGCATTCTGCCTGAACCGACTGTAGCCGACAGCATTCTGCCTGAACCGACTGTAGCCGACAGCATTCTGCCTGAACCGACTGTAGCTGATGCTTCAGTGTCTTTGGGATGTGGCGAAGGTCTTTAAGTGGCTGATTTGTGTTTAGGATCTGGTGAAGGTCTTTAAGGAGCTGGGCTTTGATGCAGGAGAAAAGATTCCATTCTCAATGCTATCCCAGCATCCTTTCCTGCAAGATCTGATGGAAGGCTCTTCACAGTATCTGCTAGCAGTGAGTGTTGTAACACGCAGACTCTTGAAAGTGAGACACAACCACAGTTCTTACATAAAAATGAATGAAAAATGAGTTAACTGTTTTTATGCTACATTAATAATAATTGTAAGTTCTTTTAGAGTGAAGCGTTTTGTGGTGTGATGCAGCAGAATGAGTTTGAGTATTGTTTACTTTTTGGAATAAGGCATCTGAATTTTGGTGTTTTGATTTGAATATTTTTGTAAAAGGTTTGTGTTGCTGCTGTTTTCCTGCAGGACATTCACAGAGTTCTACACGTCCCGAAGAGTGACGGAGAACCTTCAAGCTTCACCACATCATAGACTCACATTCACATGAACACAGAGCTTCAGGATAAAGAAAGGAATTCCAAATCCATTCATCACAAACACAGTAGCTCACACACTAAACAAAAACATGAATTACACACAAATTACAGAGAATTAATGATACAATTTACCAATGTCACGCTCTCTGTAATGTTACTTAAATATGTTATTAAACATGAATCAACTGTTCCCTTTTCTTAAAGTCATCTTTAGTGATAGTCTGTGCTGATGTAAGATGTTCTACCAAAGAATATCAGTAGTTGAATATACAGTTCTGCTGTTATTCCTCTCTGCTGGTTTGTGGTGGATACTGAAAGTGCTTATTCCAGCATATTTTACCTTCTATACACAACATAAAACATATTCTGAGAGCCAAAAACAACACAAGAGAACAGCTTCAGTAAAACACTAAGCTCTGTTTATTTGAATCGTTCATAGTTTATTACAGTCATTTCTATATTTCAGAAGTGCAGCTCTTGTGTTTTTTCTCTTTAGTCAGTATTCTAGCTGGAGCTGGAGCTGTTCCAGCAGGATCTGAAGTTTCTAAACTGGTTCTAGCTTGTACTAATAAAGACACAGTAAAGTAAAGCCAAATACTGAACATGCAGGTAGTACTGATCTTTATACACGAATACTGTCTGTACTCTACATTCCTGTAATCTAAAATAGAAATCTATATAAAATCTAAATACACAATCTTTCCTGCGTTCTGATCTGGGCTGTAGTTGCTGTATTGTAAAGTGTAAGATGAATGCTGTTACTGTTAGCACGGATTATTCATCTGGTTTTAACTGGCAACATTAGCCTCATCACTGTGTTTAATGTTGAAATTATCTTTATGATAAAGTGTAATGAAATAAATGAATTACAGTCAAAGAAAAATGGTATACACTTGTTTAATAACACTATCCGCTATCAAATTCATTATCCGTGACATCAGCATCAGGAAACGTACCCCGTCCTGTAATTTCCACGGGTCATTATCGGTCCTCTGGCCCGTTTCCCCTGATTTAATGGAGGACAGAGTGTAGATC
Source organism: Pygocentrus nattereri (assembly GCF_015220715.1). Lineage (NCBI taxonomy): Eukaryota > Metazoa > Chordata > Actinopteri > Characiformes > Serrasalmidae > Pygocentrus > Pygocentrus nattereri. Next base: position 37,052,658 of record NC_051230.1, read on the forward strand.
CAGTCCACACAGCAGCTTAGACTGATAGTGTTGGGTGACTTTATCAAAGCTAGAAAGAGTTTAAACGAGTGATTAACGTGAAACAGTGAAACCGTCTAAATAAATAAATGGGGAAAACAGAAGACCAGGAGTCAGGGGTCAGAGTCCGACTGTAAATTCACTTGAAGAATCCTGTCAGCGTCCCAGGCAAACGAAGAGGATTCATTCAAAAACAAGTGAACTGGAGATGAAACGTGCTGCCTGTTCCAGGACGGGCTTTAACTGCTCTCATCCACTTACCCTCCCCATAATGAAGCTTCCCTGCATCATCCTTTCCATGACAGTAGGCAACAACGTGGTCTTTCACCTGCAGCTCCTTCCCCACGCCCTGATCTTCATAGCCGAATTTAGCAGTAACAGTGTTGAACAGGCTTCCGTGTCTCCTTGTCAAATTTGTGTTCAATCAAACACCTCAGACACCTTCGTTAGGAGTTTCACCGTCTTCATCTCAGAGAAGCTGTGAGCACTTTTATTGTACTTCTGGCTTAAGAACGTCTGCACTGCGGCGTCAGTGAGACTCTCTCGCTGCTTCAGCTGCTCCAACAAACAACCAAACTCAGTGAGCAGAATGTCCTCAGCCCCTGAGGTCTTCATAATATTACAGCCAGCATCTTCATAATATTACATCTTCAGCATGTAAGTAATTGTCTTATTGAATAGAATCAAAACATTTGAAAGCAAATGTGCCACATTTGTAATGTGGCTTACAAAGGAACTGGCTCTATGCATCTAAGGGACAAATGTACATTATACGTTGTTTATGAACTTCTGCACTGTTAACATTATCACAGGTCAGTCACACCCCTTCAATCAGTCACTGTTTTTTCTAATGACCTTCAGGTTTGTGAACTGAAGGAATTCTGATAAATGAATTTCTACAGGATGCTGCCTAAAGGAACGCCATCCTGTCAGGTGTGATACCCGTCCTCGCCACCAGAGGTCAGCATCACCCAAATACTGACATTCTCCCTCGTTGCACCCTGACCCCTCACCTGAAGCTCATTTCACCTGAAGTACTGCAGGTCTATCTGCATACTGAGCCTTGTTACCTCATTGTTGATGGTTTGGATTGCCTCGACCCTTTTCTGTGCTCTTTGACTCTTCTGGATCTCCCTTTGGTGCTTTTGCTGGTTTTGGATTTTTCTAGTGTTTTGACCTTTCAACTGTGTTTGACTTTGACACTGGTTTTTGTGTTTTTGGATTAAATGGGAATATGGATTCCAATCAGCCTGGGGAGTCTTCCTCACACACCCCCTCACACACACATCTGTGGGCCTCTCGCGATGCCCACAGATGCCCAATGGCATGCAGATCTGGAGGCAGTGCAGACCAATAGGGTGTAGATCTGAGGAAAAATGCAATAAAACAGTGATAACCTGATTGTTATGTCTGGCAATTAAAAGATCTGCTGTTTGTGCTGTCAACATTTAACCTGCTATAAAACTATTTAGAAAAGAAAAGGATAAAGGAAGAAAAGTAGATGATATTCCTGCATAAGGAAGCTGAGCTAGAGACAGTGTGGCTAGTAAACACTTGCCTGCTTTCCACTTGGGCAGCACCTATGCTGATGTGAGGTATTTGCTGTGGATTGGATAGCAATTAAAAGGCAATGTCAATAGAGAGTAGATCTGGAGACAGTACAGACCAAAAGGGAGTAGATCTGGAGACAGTACAGACCACTAGGGAGTAGATCCGGAGACAGTACAGACCAATAGAGTGTAGATCTGGAGACAGTACAGACCAGTAGAGTAGATCTGGAGACAGTACAGACAAGTAGAGTAGATCTGCAGACAGTACAGACCATTAGGGAGTAGATCTGGAGACAGTACAGACCAATAGAGTGTAGATCTAGAGACAGTACAGACCAAAAGGGAGTAGATCTGGAGACAGTACAGACCAAAAGGGAGTAGATCTGGAGACAGTACAGACCAATAGAGAGTAGATCTGGAGACAGTACAGACCAGCAGAGTTGATATGGAGACAGTACAGACCAATAGAGTGTAGATCTGGAGAAAGTACAGACCAGCAGAGTTGATCTGGAGACAGTACAGACCAGCAGAGTTGATCTGGAGACAGTACAGACCAGCAGAGTAGATCTGGAGACAGTACAGACCAATAGGGAGTAGATCTGGAGAAAGTACAGACCAGCAGAGTAGATGTGGAGACAGTACATACACATGATGTATTTATACATGATTTGATTATACACACCTGAATATATTAGAACTGCGTGGATGTAAAAATTGACTTTTCAATGTTTAACCTATAAGTTGTCTGACCAGTGGTAGGATGGTCCCCCCTTTAGATGTGAGTCTTGGTCCTCCCGAGGTTTCTTCCTCCTCCAGCTCTGAGGGAGTTTTTCCTTGCCTCAGCACTCACGGGGGTTCTGTATATTCCGTATATTATGTTCAGTGTTTTGTCTGATTCTCTGTGCTGTGATTCCCATTTTTGTAAAGCTGCTTTGTGACAACATCAGTTGTAAAAAGCGCTATATAAATAAATTTGATTTGATTTGATGTGATTTGAGAGTACAGACCAATAGGGAGTAGATCTAGAGACAGTACAGACCAGCAGAGTAGATCTGGAGACAGTACAGACCACTAGGGAGTAGATCTGGAGACAGTACAGACCAATAGAGTAGACCTGGAGAAAGTACAGACCACTAGGGAGTAGATCTGGAGACAGTACAGACCAATAGAGTGTAGATCTGGAGACAGTACAGACCACTAGGGAGTAGATCTGGAGACAGTACAGACCACTAGGGAGTAGATCTGGAGACAGTACAGACCAATAGAGTGTAGATCTGGAGACAGTACAGACCAATGGAGTGTAGATCTGGAGACAGTACAGACCATTAGGGAGTAGATCTGGAGACATTACAGACCAATATGGAGTAGATCTGGAGACATTACAGACCAATAGGGAGTAGATCTGGAGACAGTAGAGACCAATATGGAGTAGATCTGGAGACACTACAGACCAATAGGAAGTAGATCTGGAGACAGTACAGACCAATAGGGAGTAGATCTGGAGACAGTACAAACCAGCAGAGTTGATCTGGAGACAGTACAGACCAATAGAGTGTAGATCTGGAGACAGTACAAACCAGCAGAGTTGATCTGGAGACAGTACAGACCAATAGAGTGTAGATCTGGAGACAGTACAGACCAATAGAGAGTAGATCTGGAGACAGTACAAACCAGCAGAGTTGATCTGGAGACAGTACAGACCAATAGAGTGTAGATCTGGAGACAGTACAGACCACTAGGGAGTAGATCTGGAGACAGAACAGACCAATAGAGTAGACCTGGAGACAGTACAGACCACTAGGGAGTAGATCTGGAGACAGTACAGACCAATAGAGTGTAGATCTGGAGACAGTACAGACCACTAGGGAGTAGATATGGAGAGAGTACAGACCAATAGAGTGTAGATCTGGAGACAGTACAGACCAGTAGAGTAGATCTGGAGACAGTACAGACCAATAGAGTGTAGATCTGGAGACAGTACAGACCATTAGGGAGTAGATCTGGAGACAGTACAGACCATTAGGGAGTAGATCTGGAGACAGTAGAGACCAATATGGAGTAGATCTGGAGACATTACAGAGCAATAGAAAGTAGATCTGGAGACAGTACAGACCAATAGGGAGTAGATCTGGAAATTGTACAGACCAATAGAGAGTAGATCTGGAGACAGTACAAACCAGCAGAGTTGATCTGGAGACAGTACAGACCAATAGAGTAGATCTGGAGACAGTACAGACCACTAGGGAGTAGATCTGGAGACAGAACAGACCAATAGAGTAGACCTGGAGACAGTACAGACCACTAGGGAGTAGATCTGGAGACAGTACAGACCAATAGAGTGTAGATCTGGAGACAGTACAGACCACTAGGGAGTAGATCCGGAGAGAGAACAGACCAATAGAGTGTAGATCTGGAGACAGTACAGACCAGTAGAGTAGATCTGGAGACAGTACAGACCAATAGAGTGTAGATCTGGAGACAGTACATACCATTAGGGAGTAGATCTGGAGACAGTACATACCATTAGGGAGTAGATCTGGAGACAGTACAGACCATTAGGGAGTAGATCTGGAGACAGTAGAGACCAATATGGAGTAGATCTGGAGACATTACAGAGCAATAGGAAGTAGATCTGGAGACAGTACAGACCAATAGGGAGTAGATCTGGAAATTGTACAGACCAATAGAGAGTAGATCTGGAGACAGTACAAACCAGCAGAGTTGATCTGGAGACAGTACAGACCACTAGGGAGTAGATCTGGAGACAGAACAGACCAATAGAGTAGACCTGGAGACAGTACAGACCACTAGGGAGTAGATCTGGAGACAGTACAGACCAATAGAGTGTAGATCTGGAGACAGTACAGACCACTAGGGAGTAGATCCGGAGAGAGTACAGACCAATAGAGTGTAGATCTGGAGACAGTACAGACCAGTAGAGTAGATCTGGAGACAGTACAGACCAATAGAGTGTAGATCTGGAGACAGTACAGACCAATAGAGTGTAAATCTGGAGACAGTACATACCATTAGGGAGTAGATCTGTAGACAGTACAGACCATTAGGGAGTAGATCTGGAGACAGTAGAGACCAATATGGAGTAGATCTGGAGACATTACAGAGCAATAGGAAGTAGATCTGGAGACAGTACAGACCAATAGGGAGTAGATCTGGAGACAGTACAAACCAGCAGAGTTGATCTGGAGACAGTACAGACCAACAGAGTTGATCTGGAGACAGTACAGACCAATAGAGTGTAGATCTGGAGACAGTACAGACCAATAGAGTAGATCTGGAGACAGTACAGACCAGCAGAGTAGATCTGGAGACAGTACAGACCACTAGGAAGTAGATCTGGAGACAATACAGACCAATAGAGTAGACCTGGAGACAGTACAGACCACTAGGGAGTAGATCTGGAGACAGTACAGACCAATAGAGTGTAGATCTGGCGACAGTACAGACCAATAGAGTGTAGATCTGGAGACAGTACAGACCATTAGGGAGTAGATCTGGAGACATTACAGACCAATATGGAGTAGATCTGGAGACATTACAGACCAATAGGGAGTAGATCTGGCGACAGTAGAGACCAATATGGAGTAGATCTGGAGACATTACAGACCAATAGGAAGTAGATCTGGAGACAGTACAGACCAATAGGGAGTAGAACTGGAAGCAGTACAGACCAATAGAGAGTAGATCTGGAGACAGTACAAACCAGCAGAGTTGATCTGGAGACAGTACAGACCAATAGAGTGTAGATCTGGAGACAGTACAGACCAATAGAGAGTAGATCTGGAGACAGTACAGACCACTAGGTAGTAGATCTGGAGACAGTACAGACCAATAGAGTAGACCTGGAGACAGTACAGACCACTAGGGAGTAGATCTGGAGACAGTACAGACCAATAGAGTGTAGATCTGGAGACAGTACAGACCACTAGGGAGTAGATCCGGAGACAGTACAGACCAATAGAGTGTAGATCTGGAGACAGTACAGACCAGTAGAGTAGATCTGGAGACAGTACAGACCAATAGAGTGTAGATCTGGAGACAGTACAGACCATTAGGGAGTACATCTGGAGACATTACAGACCATTAGGGAGTAGATCTGGAGACATTACAGACCAATAGGGAGTAGATCTGGAGACAGTAGAGACCAATATGGAGTAGATCTGGAGACAGTACAGACCAATAGGGAGTAGATCTGGAAACAGTACAGACCAATAGAGAGTAGATCTGGAGACAGTACAAACCAGCAGAGTTGATCTGGAGACAGTACAGACCAATAGAGTGTAGATCTGGAGACAGTACAGACCAGCAGAGTTGATCTGGAGACAGTACAGACCAGCAGAGTTGATCTGGAGACAGTACAGACCAATAGAGAGTAGATCTGGAGACAGTACAGACCAGCAGAGTAGATCTGGAGACATTACAGACCAATAGGGAGTAGATCTGGAGACAGTACAGACCAATAGAGTAGACCTGGAGACGGTACAGACCACTAGGGAGCAGATCTGGAGACAGTACAGACCACTAGGGAGTAGATCTGGAGACGGTACAGACCAATAGAGTAGACCTGGAGACAGTACAGACCACTAGGGAGCAGATCTGGAGACAGTACAGACCACTAGGGAGTAGATCTGGAGACAGTACAGACCAATAGTTAGTAGATCTGGAGACAGTACAGACCAGCAGAGTAGATCTGGAGACAGTACAGACCACTAGAGAGTAGATCTGGAGACAGTACAGACCACTAGGGAGCAGATCTGGAGACAGTACAGACCACTAGGGAGTAGATCTGGAGACAGTACAGACCAATAGAGTAGATCTGGAGACAGTACAGACCAATAGGGAGTAGATCTGGAAACAGTACAGACCAATAGAGAGTAGATCTGGAGACAGTACAAACCAGCAGAGTTGATCTGGAGACAGTACAGACCAATAATAATAATAATAATAATAATAATAATAATAATCTTTATTTGTATAGCACCTTTCATACATACATGCAACACAAAGTGCTTTACAGAATAAATAAAAAGAAAACAAAGATAAGCAAAACACATTAAAAGAAATAAAGATAGAAGGAAACAAAATAAAATAATGAAATAAACTGAAAAAGATAAAATGAAAGAGATAGAACAGACAAAAGTTTCGTAACTAAAAGCAGATCTAAACAGGAAGGTTTTAAGATTACTCTTGAAGCTGTACAGGGATGTAATGCCTCTTAGCTCCTCAGGAAGAGAGTTCCAAAGCTTTGGGCCGTAGTGGCTAAAAGCACCCTCGCCAATCTTTAACCGGGTTTTAGGAATCACCAGTAGATTACTGTTTGAAGACCTGAGAGACCTGACAGGAACATATCTCACCATCATTTCACTGAGGTAAAGAGGAGCAAGACCATGAAGACATTTAAAAACCATCACCAGAACCTTAAAATCTATTCTAAAACTGACAGGTAACCAGTGCAGTGAGTGGAGTGCAGGTGTAATATGATCTCTCTTTCTTCTGCGGGTCAAGACCCTTGCAGCAGCATTCTGAACTCGCTGTAGGTGAGAAATAGAGCTCTTTGGGAGAGCAGATAAAACAGCGTTGCAGTCTAGCCTTGATGTGATAAATGCATGGACAAGTTTTTCACTATCAGCAAGACAGAGCGAATCTCGGACCTTAGCGATGTTCCTAAGGTGAAAATAAGCTGTCTTGCATGTAGTCATGATGTGTGATTTAAAGCTGAGCTCATTATCAAAAGTGACGCCCAAGTTCTTAACACATTGTTTGGCCTTCAGATTCATTTGATTTAAATACGTCTGAACATCATTCTTTTGTGAATCACTGCCAATAACAAGAACCTCTGTCTTCTCTTTATTTAATTGCAGAAAATTGTCGGACATCCATGTCTGTATATCACCTATGCACTCAAACAGTGAGCTAATTGATTTTAGGGCTTTAGGTTCTAAAGAAATGTAAAGTTGAGTGTCATCTGCATATTGATGATAACTAATACCATGTTTGTTAATGATATGTGGTAATGGAAGCATATATAGGTTGAACAGTAAAGGCCCAAGAATTGATCCTTGGGGGACGCCACAAGTTATTTTTTGACGTGTGGAGGAAGAGGTACCTAATGCAACATAGTAATCGCGCCCAGTTAGATACGATCTAAACCAGTCTAAGACTAACCCACTAAGGCCTACCCAGCTCTGAAGTCGATCAATAAGTATTTCATGATCAACAGTGTCAAAAGCAGCACTTAAATCTAGGAGAAAAAGGACTGAGAGTTTGCCTGCATCTTTATTCAATCTAAGGTCATTTACTACCCTAACTAGTGCTGTTTCAGTGCTATGGAGAGCTCTGAAACCGGACTGAAAAGTGTCATTTATTTGGTTTACTTTAACATAATCATTCAACTGGGTTGACACAACTTTTTCAATGATTTTGCTAAGAAAAGGAAGGTTAGATATAGGTCAATAATTATTGAGAAATGTGGGATCAAGATTTCTGTTCTTTAGTAGTGGTTTAACCACTGCAGTTTTAAGAATATTAGGGAATTCTCCCAGTTGCAGAGACTGATTAACAATCATTAGAACTTCATTAGATAATGAGCTCAGAACCTGCTTGAAAAAGGATGTTGGTAAAGGGTCCAGTTCACATGTAGAGGATTTAAGTGATGAAATCACGTCAAATAGTGTTACCATGTCAATTTCCTTGAAATAAGACATATTACAGTTGGGATGACTAACTGATATCAGGGCTGGTAGTCTATTAGTGCTTGTTTCTATATTCTGCCTTAAATTAGTAATCTTGTCCCTAAAAAATATTGCAAACTCATCACATTTTTCAACTGAAACGGATTCAGGGAAGACATGGGGGGTGGGGTTTACTAGCCGATCTATACTTCTGAACAGGGCAGCTGAGTTATTACTGGATGAGTCGATTAAGGTAGATTAATAGTTTTTCCGTGCTGATTTCACTTCATTGTTGTAAATCTGTAATGTTGTTTTATAGATATCAAAATGTACTACCAATTTTGACCTTCGCCAACATCTCTCAGCCTGCCTACAGTCTTGCCTGAGTTTTATAATAGATGTAGTGTTTCTCCAGGGCATCCTAATTCTTCCAGAAATAGTTTTAGTTACTTTTGGTGCCACAACATCAATACAGCTCCTAACTCTGTGTGTGAATGTTTCAACTAACTCATTCCCATTTTCTGAGAGGGGAGGGAGGGACTGTATCATGTCTGTGAAGGCCACGGCACTGCCAGCACTGAGATAACGCTTGGTTATTGTGCGCTTTTCACAGAGTGTTCTAATAATGACATATTGAAAAATACACCAAAATGATCAGAGATTGCAACATCAGTAATTTCAGTATTATTAACATCTATGCGTTTAGAGATGATCAAATCTAAGGTGTGGCCGTGCCTATGAGTTGGACCTGATACATGTTGTGTGAGACCAAAAGAGTTAAGCATCCTCATGAATTCTGAGGTGACTGGATTTGTGGGTATATCCATGTGAATATTAAAATCCCCAGTAATTAAAACATAATCAAAATCAATTAAAATCCTAGAAAGCATTTCTGCAAAATCTTCAAGAAAGTCTGTATGTAGTCTGGGAGGATGGTATATAACAATCAATAGAACTGGATAAGTACTGTTCAGTTGTACTGCTAAATATTCAAACGTAGATTGTTCCCCTAGTGAGATCTGCTTACAGCAGAATGCTTTATGGTAAAAACAAGCAACACCACCACCTCTCTTATTTACTCTAGAGACATTAAAATAGTTAAAATTGGAAGGAGAAGCTTCATTTAGTACTATTGCTCCGTTACCATCAAGCCAAGTCTCTGTTAGAAAAAGGAAGTCCAGACAGTAATCTTCAATTAATTTAGCTATGATAAAAGACTTGTTTGTGAGTGAGCGGACATTTAGTAAGGAGACTTTCAGGACTTGATGTGGTTGGTCAACAAGGCTTACATTACTTGTGCATTTCACCGGGATCAGATTTTGTTTGTTACAATGTCTTGTACTACTACGTTTTCTTCTGGCTACATTTTTATTCCGAATCTGAGAGCCATGCAACCGGCTATTTACAAGAACTGGAATGTAGCGCTGACTAGGAGCATGGACTCCAGAGTGTCAGACCTGGGAATTCACTGAGTGTGCAGGAGAAGTAGGTGAGTTCCTACAAGACTGCAGACTGTAGTGTTGCAGAGATTCTCTGACAGGAGATGGTGAGCTCCTGTGACTGACATTACTGCTGGCGGTTGGGTGCAGGTTCCGCATGTGAGTGATGCCATACAGTAGATTATCCACTAGCATTTGAGTCCCAGCCTTGTTAGGGTGAAGCTGATCAGGTTTAAAAAGCTCAGGACGTCTCCAAAAGATGTTGAAATTGTCAATGAAGTTTACCTTCCGATGTGCACAGGTTGTAGCGAGCCAGCTGTTTAGAGACAGCAGTCTGGTAAAGTGACCACTACCCCGACGTGCAGTTGGTATCGGTCCAGAAATGAACACTTCAGACTGTGAAAACTCCAGAATATCGAATAGATGGTTAAAATCTTGTTTCAGTGTCTCCGACTGTTGTTTGTAAACATCGCTAGAGCCAACATGCACTATCAGTCGTTCCATAGCTGGATGATCATGCAGTATGCGTGGAATCATGGGTATCACTTCACAGACAGTAACACGAGGAAAGCAAAAGGCCTTAATGCTTTTGCTCCATACATTTCTGACTACCGAGTCAATAGAGTGTAGATCTGGAGACAGTACAGACCAACAGAGTTGATCTGGAGACAGTACAGACCAATAGAGTGTAGATCTGGAGAGAGTACAGACCAATAGAGTAGATCTGGAGACAGTACAGACCAGCAGCGTAGATCTGGAGACAGTACAGACCACTAGGGAGTAGATCTGGAGACAATACAGACCAATAGAGTAGACCTGGAGACAGTACAGACCACTAGGGAGTAGATCTGGAGACAGTACAGACCAATAGAGTGTAGATCTGGAGACAGTACAGACCACTAGGGAGTAGATATGGAGACAGTACAGACCAATAGAGTGTAGATCTGGCGACAGTACAGACCAATAGAGTGTAGATCTGGAGAAAGTACAGACCATTAGGGAGTAGATCTGGAGACATTACAGACCAATATGGAGTAGATCTGGAGACATTACAGACCAATAGGGAGTAGATCTGGAGACAGTAGAGACCAATATGGAGTAGATCTGGAGACATTACAGACCAATAGGAAGTAGATCTGGAGACAGTACAGACCAATAGGGAGTAGAACTGGAAGCAGTACAGACCAATAGAGAGTAGATCTGGAGACAGTACAAACCAGCAGAGTTGATCTGGAGACAGTACAGACCAATAGAGTGTAGATCTGGAGACAGTACAGACCAATAGAGAGTAGATCTGGAGACAGTACAGACCAACAGAGTTGATCTGGAGACAGTACAGACCAATAGAGTGTAGATCTGGAGAGAGTACAGACCAATAGAGTAGATCTGGAGACAGTACAGACCAGCAGCGTAGATCTGGAGACAGTACAGACCACTAGGGAGTAGATCTGGAGACAATACAGACCAATAGAGTAGACCTGGAGACAGTACAGACCACTAGGGAGTAGATCTGGAGACAGTACAGACCAATAGAGTGTAGATCTGGAGACAGTACAGACCACTAGGGAGTAGATATGGAGACAGTACAGACCAATAGAGTGTAGATCTGGCGACAGTACAGACCAATAGAGTGTAGATCTGGAGAAAGTACAGACCATTAGGGAGTAGATCTGGAGACATTACAGACCAATATGGAGTAGATCTGGAGACATTACAGACCAATAGGGAGTAGATCTGGAGACAGTAGAGACCAATATGGAGTAGATCTGGAGACATTACAGACCAATAGGAAGTAGATCTGGAGACAGTACAGACCAATAGGGAGTAGAACTGGAAGCAGTACAGACCAATAGAGAGTAGATCTGGAGACAGTACAAACCAGCAGAGTTGATCTGGAGACAGTACAGACCAATAGAGTGTAGATCTGGAGACAGTACAGACCAATAGAGAGTAGATCTGGAGACAGTACAGACCACTAGGGAGTAGATCTGGAGACAGTACAGACCAATAGAGTAGACCTGGAGACAGTACAGACCACTAGGGAGTAGATCTGGAGACAGTACAGACCAATAGAGTGTAGATCTGGAGACAGTACAGACCACTAGGGAGTAGATCCGGAGACAGTACAGACCAATAGAGTGTAGATCTGGAGACAGTACAGACCAGTAGAGTAGATCTGGAGACAGTACAGACCAATAGAGTGTAGATCTGGAGACAGTACAGACCATTAGGGAGTAGATCTGGAGACATTACAGACCATTAGGGAGTAGATCTGGAGACATTACAGACCAATAGGGAGTAGATCTGGAGACAGTAGAGACCAATATGGAGTAGATCTGGAGACATTACAGACCAATAGGAAGTAGATCTGGAGACAGTACAGACCAATAGGGAGTAGATCTGGAAACAGTACAGACCAATAGAGAGTAGATCTGGAGACAGTACAAACCAGCAGAGTTGATCTGGAGACAGTACAGACCAATAGAGTGTAGATCTGGAGACAGTACAGACCAGCAAAGTTGATCTGGAGACAGTACAGACCAGCAGAGTTGATCTGGAGACAGTACAGACCAGCAGAGTTGATCTGGAGACAGTACAGACCACTAGGGAGTAGATCTGGAGACAGTACAGACCAATAGAGTGTAGATCTGGAGACCGTACAGACCAGCAGAGTAGATCTGGACACAGTACAGACCACTAGGGAGTAGATCTGGAGACAGTACAGACCAATAGAGTAGACCTGGAGACGGTACAGACCACTAGGGAGCAGATCTGGAGACAGTACAGACCACTAGGGAGTAGATCTGGAGACAGTACAGACCAATAGAGAGTAGACCTGGAGACAGTACAGACCAGCAGAGTAGATCTGGAGACAGTACAGACCACTAGGGAGTAGATCTGGAGACAGTACAGACCAATAGAGAGTAGACCTGGAGACAGTACAGACCAGCAGAGTAGATCTGGAGAGAGTACAGACCACTAGGGAGTAGATCTGGAGACGGTACAGACCAATAGAGTAGACCTGGAGACAGTACAGACCACTAGGGAGCAGATCTGGAGACAGTACACACCACTAGGGAGTAGATCTGGAGACAGTACAGACCAATAGTTAGTAGATCTGCAGACAGTACAGACCAGCAGAGTAGATCTGGAGACAGTCCAGACCACTAGAGAGTAGATCTGGAGACAGTACAGACCAATAGAGTAGACCTGGAGACAGTACAGACCACTAGGGAGTATAGTTAGGGAGTATAATCATTTTCACTTTAATTGGACAGTCCAGTCTATGGTCAGAGATGTTTAGTATTCTATAGACTAATCATTTTCACTTTAATTGGACAGTCCAGTCTGTGGTCAGAGATGTTTAGTGTTCTATAGACTAATCATTTTCACTTTAATTGGACAGTCCAGTCTGTGGTCAGAGATGTTTAGTGTTCTATAGACTAATCATTTTCACTTTAATTGGACAGTCCAGTCTGTGGTCAGAGATGTCTTTGTCAACAGCTCTGCTCAGGAATGTTCAGTGAAAAAGTCAAAGCTGAGTTGAATTCATGTTGCAACCTGAAGTCTTGAGTTCTAGAAATGTTTCCTGATTAAAGTAAAGCCAGGTGAGAATTTAGATGGAGATTTAGATGCAGGTTAAGATAAATCACAGATTGATTGATTAATAAATGATATGTAAACACAAGAATCCAGAACCGCCGGTAAATAAGGGTTGAATTGGTGCTGAAATGAAGTAACAGCACAGACAGCAATGCCTTTGCCAGATTTATCCAAAGAATTCACCAGACAAAAACAAGTTTTATGACGCTTGAAGAAAATGATGAACTTGCAAAAAAAACAATTGATTGGCTCAAAATAAAAAGTACACTTAGCAGCAGTATAATTGCTGCTAAAGAGGACGGGATTCTGGACCTGGACGGCACTAAACGAAAGAAATCATCAGAACAAACAGAAAAACAACACTACCCAGCTCTTTAGTTTAAGTTCTCACTTAGCAGTGAAACAAAATAGCCGTTTACACTGAACTTACCTACACCACAACATGAGGACAAGGGTTGGCGCCCACCCCTTACCTAGTGTGTCTGTACATCAGGCTGCTGTGTGGTGGGAAAAGCGTGAGCGTGCCCATCTAACCTGTCCAGAACCCCAAGAAAGCACAGCAGCGTATGGGAGAGAAAGAGCACAACCAGATGTAGAACAGCAATAACAGCAGACAACTTGAGGCATGAAAGCACAAGCTGACATGGTCTAGACAAATCTCCGTCTGGCAAGACAACGCCAGCACAGATACACACAGCACTGCATGAGTGCAGGAGGACAAAGCCGTGTCTGCATCAGGAACCACGACCAGGAGCACACCTAACAGCACAGGGAGAACGCAGGCCTCTCAGAGAGAGAGAGAGAGAGAGAGAGAGAGAGACAGACAGAGAGATAGAGAGGGAGAGAGAGAGAAAGATAGAGAGAGAGAGACAGAGAGAGAGAGGGAGAGAGACAGAGATTTGTTTAAACGTTAGAGCACAGAGTTACTACTTCAAACATACGTTTAGAGGAGTTTAATTTACAGTAAATTTAGAATAAATCTGGCAACACATACGTCCTGCGTAAATTATACCGAAAGAGTGGAAACCCAGGGCTGCTACACCTACTGCGCATGAAGCATCACTTAAATATATATCAGATGCACTTTAGTGGGGATTTAGTGCAAATTCCTGGGTCTAAAATAACATGAGCGTATAGCTGTGTCAGCACTGTTAGTACCCTGATTCCATAAGACTTCACAGTGTCATAATGTAAACTGTCTCAGACGGACACTTCGTGGACGATGCCTACACGTTTCCATTGCAGTGAAAGGGCGTCCCAGCTAGCGTTGTTCCATTATGAGATCAAGTATCTCCCAGGAACATCTCACCGTAACACAGATGCTCTTTCACAGCTGCCTGCCCTTTGGGGGTGGTGGGGGGGTTTCTATCCCCCCTGAGGTGGCCTGTCGAGTGTGTGGCTCAGAGAGACCCCTCCTGTTGGCTGAGTCACTAGCAGTACATGCAGTTGTGGGAATTGGCTGGGCAATGGCCCAGGATTGTAGAAAGAGAAGGTGTCTTATATAGGCAAGTGTAACTGCCATCAGGGGAAGAAGACAAGCTTTCACAACTGTTTACACATTTTACACAGTAAGTCACATAAAAATCACAAACGAAATCATTTAAATCCAGAAATGAAGACAAGCTGCCGTTTTTAATGTGAATCAGATTTTTAATTTGTAAGATGAAGTTCATTCAAACAGACCTTGTTCTCCATCATGTTCTTTGATGTTGCAGTCATTCGTGAGTTTAATATCACAGAAGCTCATGTTTATCATTTCAGCGTCATTTCTTTATTTCACCCACACACGGCTACATACAGTCATGTGCAGAAGTTTCAGCACCCGTGGTCGAATTACACGCTGTCGAATTTGACCATGTTCTCCACAGCGAACACACTTCTGCACATTTAATCATTTAACCATTTACTGTCAGTGGTGAATTAAAAAACATATCATATTTCATATTTTCATGTTTTCTTTGATGTTTTTTCCCTTAGAAAATCAACAAGACGTCTCATTTGAAGTGTTGAAACTTTTGCATACGACTGTCGGTGGATGAGCGTACGGCAGGATTTTATTCGTTAGTGGTCCAGAGCACTGTGACTCCTCTCTGGATGACCAGGCTGCCGTCGTTGTTGATGGACAGACGGTTGTCCTTGGTGCCACTCTTCTGCCAGCTGTCACTGGCCCATAAGGCTTTGCTCTCATCGGTGTACAAGACCAGGTTTCCGTCCTCCTGCATTATGAGGCGAGTTCCTGGTTTGCCACAAGTGTCTGAAGCCCAAACTGGTTTCCAGCTGTAAACCACAAAGTTCCCATCATCCTGAATGAGTGCAAACACACAAGAAACGTCAGTTCAGTAGAAGAAACTTCCAGGGTTTTTGTCCACAGATCGACTCAGATATAACTCACTGTTTTCAGGTGTCATACCTGGAAGATGGCTTTGTGGTTTCCATCAGTAGAAATCAGAGACTCGCCCTTATGCAGCTCCTGGTTGGTGAACAGTGTGTTTCTGCTCATTGTCCTGTAGAATATTTGGCGTTTATTAATGATAATTGCACAGCAGTAACTGCTGTAAGATAAAAACCTCAATAACAGTTTCTCTGTATGGTGGTTTTACTTCATATTACATAAAACTGTGTTTTCAGTGTTTAGTTGCAGTTGTAAGCACTAAATCAGTAAAGCTGACTGCTGTGTTATCACTAGCAGTCCTCTGTGTGTGTGTGTGTGTGTGTGTGTGTGTGTGTACAGTACTCACGGTGGTCAATAGAAGCGGTAGAAGTGACGTCTCAGTGTCTGCAGAGAAGCAGTTTGTGCAGATGAAGCTTCTGAATGATTCGATTTATAGACGTGGACACTCAGTGACCAGCTCTGGAGGGGCGGGGCTTAAGAGGCAAACACAATCATGAGAAAGTTACTTTTGTGTAGTTCAGTAAACAGACAGTCACTAACTGGAAAGGGAGTGAACTTTGATGAAGAACTCATTCACAAGCAGAATTTTTCCCTTTGCCTGAACAAAAGACTGTCTGCTAAAAATGTAAGCAACCTGGCTGCTGACAAATGTTAATATCTAATATTAGAGTTAATATCTAATAGTATGTTATAAATGATGTGCTAAAAATTCTGTTCACTTCATTTTCATTTAAATACAGCTACATTAAGGCTCAGCTCATGGCTCGAAGGGGTTCTAAGGGGGGCACACTAATTAGAGTGCTCTCAGACAGACGCTCTCTCAGTGACAGACTCTCCGTGACAGACACTCTGTCAGACAGACGCTCTCTCAGACAGGCGCTCTCAGACAGATGCTCTCTCAGACAGGCGCTCTCTCAGACAGGCGCTCTCTCAGTGACAGACTCTCCGTGACAGACACTCTGTCAGACAGAAGCTCTCTCAGACAGATGCTCTCTCAGACAGGCGCTCTCTCAGACAGGCGCTCTCTCAGTGACAGACTCTCCGTGACAGACACTCTGTCAGACAGAAGCTCTCTCAGACAGACGCTCTCTCAGACAGACGCTCTCTCAGACAGGCGCTCTCAGACAGGCGCTCTCTCAGACAGGCGCTCTCTCAGACAGGCGCTCTCTCAGACAGGCGCTCTCTCAGACAGACGCTCTCAGACAGACGCTCTCTCAGACAGGCGCTCTCAGACAGACGCTCTCTCAGACAGGCGCTCTCTCAGACAGAAGCTCTCTCAGACAGACGCTCTCTCAGACAGGCGCTCTCAGACAGACGCTCTCTCAGACAGACGCTCTCTCAGACAGGCGCTCTCTCGGACAGACGCTCTCTCGGACAGACGCTCTCTCAGACAGGCGCTCTCAGACAGACGCTCTCTCAGACAGACGCTCTCTCAGTGACAGACTCTCCGTGACAGACGCCCTCTCAGACAGACGCTCTCTCAGTGACAGACTCTCCGTGACAGACACTCTGTCAGACAGACGCTCTCTCAGACAGAAGCTCTCTCAGACAGACGCTCTCTCAGACAGGCGCTCTCTCAGACAGGCGCTCTCAGACAGACGCTCTCTCAGACAGACGCTCTCTCAGACAGGCGCTCTCTCAGACAGGCGCTCTCTCAGACAGGCGCTCTCTCAGACAGGCGCTCTCTCAGACAGACGCTCTCTCAGACAGGCACTCTCAGACAGACGCTCTCTCAGACAGACGCTCTCTCAGACAGACGCTCTCTCAGACAGACGCTTTCTCGGACAGGCGCTCTCAGACAGACGCTCTCTCAGACAGGCAATCTCTCAGACAGACGCTCTCTCAGACAGGCGCTCTCAGACAGACGCTCTCTCAGACAGACGCTCTCTCAGTGACAGACTCTCCGTGACAGACGCTCTCTCAGACAGGCGCTCTCTCAGACAGACGCTCCCTCACACAGATGCTCTCTCAGACAGACGCTCTCTCAGACAGGCGCTCTCTCAGACAGAAGCTCTCTCAGACAGACGCTCCCTCAGAAAGACGCTCTCTCAGACAGACGCTCTCTCAGACAGGCGCTCTCTCAGACAGGCGCTCTCTCAGACAGAAGCTCTCTCAGACAGGCGCTCTCTCAGACAGACGCTCTCTCAGAGAGACGCTCTCTTAGAGACGCTCTCTCAGAGAGACGCTCTCTCAGACAGGCGCTCTCAGACAGGCGCACTCTCAGACAGAAGCTCTCTCAGAGAGACGCTCTCTCAGACAGAAGCTCTCTCAGACAGACGCTCTCTCAGAGAGACGCTCTCTCAGACAGGCGCTCTCTCAGACAGAAGCTCTCTCAGACAGGCGCTCTCTCAGACAGGCGCTCTCTCAGACAGACGCTCTCTCAGACAGAAGCTCTCTCAGACAGAAGCTCTCTCAGACAGAAGCTCTCTCAGACAGACGCTCTCTCAGACAGACGCTCTCTCAGTGACAGACTCTTCGTGACAGACGGTCTCTCAGACAGAAGCTCTCTCAGACAGATGCTCTCTCAGACAGACGCTCTCTCAGACAGACGCTCTCTCAGACAGAAGCTCTCTCAGTGACAGACTCTCCGTGACAGACGGTCTCTCAGACAGGCGGTCTCTCAGACAGACGCTCTCTCAGACAGACGCTCTCTCAGACAGAAGCTCTCTCAGTGACAGACTCTCCGTGACAGATGCTCTCTCAGACAGATGCTCTCTCAGACAGATGCTCTCTCAGACAGAAGCTCTCTCAGACAGACGCTCTCTCAGACAGACGCTCTCTCAGACAAAAGCTCTCTCAGTGACAGACTCTCCGTGACAGATGCTCTCTCAGACAGAAGCTCTCTCAGACAGACGCTCTCTCAGACAGACGCTCTCTCAGACAGAAGCTCTCTCAGTGACAGACTCTCCGTGACAGACGGTCTCTCAGACAGACGGTCTCTCAGACAGACGCTCTCAGACAGACGCTCTCTGAGACAGACGCTCTCTCAGTGACAGACTCTCCGTGACAGACGCTCTCTCAGACAGGCGCTCTCTCAGACAGGCGCTCTCTCAGACAGACGCTCCCTCAGACAGATGCTCTCTCAGACAGACGCTCTCTCAGACAGGCGCTCTCTCAGACAGGCGCTCTCTCAGACAGACGCTCCCTCAGAAAGACGCTCTCTCAGACAGACGCTCTCTCAGACAGGCGCTCTCTCAGACAGGCGCTCTCTCAGACAGAAGCTCTCTCAGACAGGCGCTCTCTCAGACAGACGCTCTCTCAGAGAGACGCTCTCTCAGAGACGCTCTCTCAGAGAGACGCTCTCTCAGACAGACGCTCTCTCAGAGAGACGCTCTCTCAGAGACGCTCTCTCAGACAGAAGCTCTCTCAGACAGACGCTCTCTCAGAGAGATGCTCTCTCAGACAGACGCTCTCTCAGACAGGCGCTCTCAGACAGAAGCTCTCTCAGTGACAGACTCTCCGTGACAGACGGTCTCTCAGACAGGCGCTCTCTCAGACAGACGCTCTCTCAGACAGAAGCTCTCTCAGTGACAGACTCTCCGTGACAGACGGTCTCTCAGACAGACGGTCTCTCAGACAGACGGTCTCTCAGACAGACGCTCTCTCAGACAGAAGCTCTCTCAGTGACAGACTCTCCGTGACAGACGCTCTCTCAGACAGATGCTCTCTCAGACAGATGCTCTCTCACACAGAAGCTCTCTCAGACAGACGCTCTCTCAGACAGACGCTCTCTCAGTGACAGACTCTCCGTGACAGATGCTCTCTCAGACAGAAGCTCTCTCAGACAGATGCTCTCTCACACAGAAGCTCTCTCAGACAGACGCTCTCTCAGACAGACGCTCTCTCAGACAGAAGCTCTCTCAGTGACAGACTCTCCATGACAGATGCTCTCTCAGACAGAAGCTCTCTCAGACAGACGCTCTCTCAGACAGACGCTCTCTCAGACAGAAGCTCTCTCAGTGACAGACTCTCCATGACAGATGCTCTCTCAGACAGAAGCTCTCTCAGACAGACGCTCTCTCAGACAGAAGCTCTCTCAGTGACAGACTCTCCATGACAGACGGTCTCTCAGACAGATGCTCTCTCAGACAGAAGCTCTCTCAGACAGAAGCTCTCTCAGACAGACGCCCTCTCAGACAGAAGCTCTCTCAGTGACAGACTCTCCATGACAGATGCTCTCTCAGACAGAAGCTCTCTCAGACAGACGCTCTCTCAGACAGACGCTCTCTCAGACAGAAGCTCTCTCAGTGACAGACTCTCCATGACAGATGCTCTCTCAGACAGAAGCTCTCTCAGACAGACGCTCTCTCAGACAGAAGCTCTCTCAGTGACAGACTCTCCATGACAGACGGTCTCTCAGACAGGCGCTCTCTCAGACAGACGCTCTCTCAGTGACAGACTCTCCGTGACAGACGGTCTCTCAGACAGACGCTCTCTCAGACAGAAGCTCTCTCAGTGACAGACTCTCCGTGACAGACGCTCTCTCAGACAGATGCTCTCTCAGACAGAAGCTCTCTCAGACAGAAGCTCTCTCAGACAGACGCCCTCTCAGACAGAAGCTCTCTCAGTGACAGACTCTCCGTGACAGACGCTCTCTCAGACAGGCCCTCTCAGACAGACGCTCTCTCAGACAGGCTTGCTTTCTGACAGGCATGCTCTCTCTGACAGCCGCTGTCTCTGACAGGTGCTTACTCTGACAGATCGGCCTCTCAAGCATAGTTTTAGAATGATTTAAATCATATTTAATGGATAGACAGTTCTTAGTTTCATGGGGAAATCATTCATCAATAAGACTTAACATTTCTTGTGGAGTCCCTCATGGTTCAGTTTTAGGGCCTTTTCTTTTCTCTATGTTGCCTCTAGGTGACGTAATTATGAAACATACATTTTCAGAGCTATGCTGATGAGATGCAATTATACATTGCCATTCCTTGTGATGATCAAGATTCTATAGACAGGCTGACAACTAAATCATGAAAAAACTGAAATACTGCATATTTATTCTGCATGGAAACACAGTCAATACAGCAGTTTTATCATATAAGAAAATCACAAAAGTTCAGTCTTTTCTGTCTCAGAGCAACGCAGAGAAACTTGTAGCTGTGTTTGTTCAATAGAGTTGATCACTGTAATGGTTTTCTTATTGGAGACAACAGTCCATCCTCTAGAACCCGTACAGAACACAGCAGCATAGATCCTCACAGCACCAACACAGAGAGCTCATATCACCCTGTTGCACACCGCACTGACTGCCTGGATCTGTTAGAGAGAGTTTAAAGCTCTGCTGCTGGTCTTTAAAGCTCTAACTGACCTTACAGCTCCTGAACGTCTGTTTATCTCAGATCTGCAGATTCAGACCTTCAAACTCCTTCAGTAAAACAGAAAATGTGGAGAGACTCTTTCAGTTCTGCTTCTAAACTGTCTTTTCAGCAGGCTTACTCCATGTTAAGGACTGCACACACTTCCCCTCCGGCCCTGGAAACGCAGCCTCAGAGCAGCGTCAGGTGGATGGTAAACGCAGTCTGAGTGGCTGATTAGAGCAGCGAGAGCCTGAAAGGAACCGTAGCTGAGATCTGAAAGTGAAAGCGGATCAGAGTGATTTAGTACTGGTTAAGTCGCTGCTCTGAGCGTGAACCTGAATTTAGAGAAGAACGAGCCGTGGACTGATGACCTTCTGCACGTACGACCAGTTTCAGCTCACATTGAGAAACGTCCATCAGCTGCTCTGAACTCACCTCACAAACCACTGAGGGGTCACCAGAGGTTCATGAGAACATGCAGAGGAGCACAACTGGAGCTGCTCACCGACAGTTTCATTTACAGTCAGTTAAACTGAGCATTTATTAGTTCATCATCATGGTAGCCTGATCTGATGGTCACTTCTACAGAGACATGTGAGCTTGTTTAGTAGATTACAGATCAGTAGCTACGTTTACTGTGGTTCTGCACTGCTTTGGTACTTTTCCAAACGGCCTTCTGTAAATTCCAGGCCAAATTCCATATCAAAATAATCACAGATATCATCGCTGTGTACAAAAGAAACATCTCAGTTGTTGATGTTTATTTTGTTGTCATTTGAGCTCTGAAGCTGCTCTTACGTTGTAGGAAATGCTTACATGGAATGAAACCTGCTTACATTAACGTCCATTAAAACGGAGGTTTTTCTCTTCATCCTGTCAAGGTAGCATTTTGGAGATGCTTGTTTTTGTTTGTTTGTATGTTTACTTTTTGTTTGTTTGGGAAAATGCCAACGCGGTTTATTTTGTATGTATTGATTTTTTTGCATCCACTCGCATCTAAAACTTTTTCCAGAAGTTAGTAATTATGATGATGAAGGTTTAGCTCTGTGCGCAAAAACTCATTTCCATTAAAAATGTAACATTTCTGTTGCACTAATGTAATGTAGTGTAAATTCTAGTCCAAATTCCATGTCAGAATAAACACAGATTATGTGTTTATATATATAATATATATATAAGTTTTTGTTGATTTTTCTACACCATTCCAGCTCTTTAGCTGCTCTTTACATTGTATGAAGCTTCCATGATGAATGGACCAATAGAAATGCTCCAAAAAGCTTGAGATAAAACATTAACACACATTATCAGTGAGGAAGGTTTTTGCCCTCTCTTGTAAATCGCTGTTTTTGAGATGCAGGGGTTTTTGGGTAGTGAGGGAATGTTTTATTTGGGCATTCTTTGACTTTGTGTTTAATTGTATTTTCTAAAAGTTAGTAAATGTAATGAAGTCTTAACTCCGCCCACAGTCATGGAGTCCTATATCACTGGAAAACTAATTTCCTTCAGAAACACCACTGGAAAAACTTCCTTTCCTTTGCACAAATCACAGCACTGTGTGTTGTGTGGTTATGAGGCTCATAATTAGCTTTCCCTCACATTCAGATCCAGAAGTCTCAGCTTGTAGAACTCCTGTGTTCATCGTGTTCAAAGCCCGTTCTGAAGGACGTTCCCGAAGATTTCTGGATTTCTAATAACAGTGCGCCGTGTTTTACAGAATAAATAATAAAAGAGTACGATTTCAGTAACTGTTAATATATGCAAACGTCTGCATGTTCATTAGATTACATGTAGTTTGCGTACTTAAATCTAACTTTTTGGACAAGTTACAAATATAAAAATACCTAAAGTAATATCACTTATCAACTCTTATGATTATTATCATATAATTATCACTATAATTATGAAAAGCCTGAACGATTTACAGACAAAAACCTTGAAATTCTTAACCACTGGGTGTGTCTGGTTCCATCTGTCCTCTAGTCTAAAGTATAAAGGCCAGTGCCTTCCCTAAAATCTGATTGGCCAGCCCAGAATGTCTGCCATGCAATCACCTCGCTGTGGAGTCGGTGTTCATGCCACTAAAGGGAGACTCTCCAACAAATCCCTGATCCCAACCATCCCACTTTAACAGTCTGGACATCTGGTCTGTCCCGCTTTGTCATTAAGGGTGGAGACGTTTGGCTGTCAGGGAAACATCTATTCAACCCCTCTCCACACCCAACCCCCCCACCCCATCACACATGAACTCCAGGCCAACGTCATGTGTGACATCAAAGGATGTTGCACTGAATAGAATAAATCTCAGGAACGCTGCGTGGTCCAGACCCACTTCCACTTTTTCCCAAAAGGGTGGGGTTTTATCATCTGCATGAGATGGGGCTTCAGTTCGGTCGTATCCCTGTCAGCCGCTGTCTAATCCAGCCCTGAAATAAACCGATAAACACAAATCCAGCACTGAATGTCTTCTGTGATGAAAAGAGTTAGTGTTGTGGTTAGCAGCACTCTTAGCCATCCACTGATGCCATGGGTTGAGTCTGTAGACCAATCAGAGGCTGTGTTCCTGACTCATCAACCAATCAGAGGCTGTGTTCCTGACTCATCAACCAATCCAGAGGCTGTGTTCCTGACACATCAACCAATCCAGACGCTGTGTTCCTGACTCATCAACCAATCAGAGGCTGTGTTCCTGACTCATCAACCAATCCAGAGGCTGTGTTCCTGACTCATCAACCAATCAGAGGCTGTGTTCCTGACTCATCAACCAATCAGAGGCTGTATTCCTGACTCATCAACCAATCCAGAGGTTGTGTTCCTGACTCATCAACCAATCCAGTGGCTGTGTTCCTGACTCATCAACCAATCCAGAGGCTGTGTTCCTGACTCATCAACCAATCAGAGGCTGTGTTCCTGACTCATCAACCAATCCAGAGGCTGTGTTCCTGACTCATCAACCAATCAGAGGCTGTGTTCCTGACTCATCAAGCAATTCAGAGGCTGTGTTCCTGACTCATCAACCAATCAGAGGCTGTGTTCCTGACTCATCAAGCAATTCAGAGGCTGTGTTCCTGACTCATCAACCAATCCAGAGGCTGTGTTCCTGACTCGTCAACCAATCCAGTGGCTGTGTTCCTGACCCGTCAACCAATCCAGAGGCTGTGTTCCTGACTCATCAACCAATCCAGAGGCTGTGTTCCTGACTCATCAACCAATCCAGAGGCTGTGTTCCTGACTCGTCAACCAATCCAGTGGCTGTGTTCCTGACCCGTCAACCAATCCAGTGGCTGTGTTCCTGACTCATCAACCAATCCAGAGGCTGTGTTCCTGACTCATCAACCAATCCAGTGGCTGTGTTCCTCACAGCATAACACTACTCTTCTGGGCTAGTGAAAATAAAGCTCTACAGCAGCATCCACAAAAGATCTATTTATTTCATCTTTTTCAAATAAATTTATCTCTGAGATGCTTTGATGTCGTATATGATTTCGTTGACCTGAGAGCGCTAACAGTGCCACCCTGCTGAAACTCTCTGCCCCCCTGGTAGAACGTTCTAGATCCTCCAGCGCCTCTGCATGTTTTACTGTTCTTCTGTTTCAGGTACATTCAGCAGTTTAATGTCTCAGTGTTGCTGATTTTCAGTAAAATTATTAAAAAGAAATGATTCCTGCTTCTTCACTTCTACTGCAGGCAGCCTGAACACATGTCTGTGTGGATGGACCAAAAGCAGAACTTCTTCATTCTGAGATCTCTCATGATGAGGAGAATAGTAAAGGAGGAAATCTGCTGACGGGCCTGTGAGGAAAGTTTCGTGCTGACTCTGTGGTTATAAGAGCCCACAGACGGTTATCTTAGCATGCAAGGCTATGAGGAACAGACCTGAAAGGGGAAAATACAATTTAAAAGATTATAATGTTGTAAGAAAGTGATTCAGGAACTGTTGGGAGGGGAAATTTATGACCCTCATGACCCTGCATGTTCAGCTAGTTTCACATCACACTTTGAGATGTTCGTGAATTGCTATGAACAAACACCCCAAACCCACTGAAGGGTCACCAATAATGTAATCAAGTTAAAGTCACACTGGACAACAGGAGAAGTTAAACATTTCGTAATGTCTTTCTGTTTGGCCAGATCAGATCACGAGATTATCAAGACCATCAGAAACGTCTTCAGCATAATGCTGGACTGGAAAAGGTTCACCAGTTATGAACAATGGCCATTTTTATAATAGAAAAAAGATCAAGCCTTTTGCGCCTGTGGCAACTTCACTGTGTCCATGCAGATTAAAAGCGTTCACGACTGTTTGAATCGGCAGTGACTGACACAAATAGCCCCTAAAGTTTGACCACTGGACCTGTGCATTCTGAAGCTTTGACCTCCAGCTCCTGCCATGAAGGCTTTAATTTTGAATGGCTACTTATGACAATCTTGATGATCATATACAGGCATGGATTCAGTGACAGGCTCCCAACTCACACGTTCACCTGATGCAAATAACAGTTTATTTTAGACTTGATTTATTTATTTCAGACAATGAATGAAGGCACTGCACTGTAAAACATTATTTAGCCTTTAAGTTCTGATAACTTACACTCTTTAGTTACCCTAACTATTCATATTGAGTTTTCGGATTTCAACTATAGTTCGTGAGTTTTTAAGTATTGTTAAGTTAATTTAATGAAGCAGATATTTTAAGGAGTCAAATGAACTTCATATTGTGAGTTATGACCATGCCAGAGATTCTCTGGCTATGTCTTGGTGTGTCACTGTATTAATGCGCCACAGAAAAAGCACTTCGTTTTGGGTTGAAAAAAGTAAGTATCCTTTTTGATAGTACGTGTCTTACAAATATTCCAGAAGCAATAATAATTTAAAATACAGAAGAAGTAAATCACAAATCGAGGATGTGCATATTAAACAACTATTAACCTTGGGGAACTAATCTAGGCGGCGGATGAATACATGTGTAGAGCGGGACCACGAACGCAAGCACAGCCAAGCCAGAGGGAGAGAGACCGTCATAAAGCGGCGTGAGGTGAGTGTGGAAGCAGTGAAGTGTCCGTTACGTTGAAAACCAGTCTTATAATTGAGTTTTCTTGCACCTACACATACAATAAAATTATCATGTGGTCATAAAATGTTTACAAGACGCCAGTTCTATTAGCTTAACCAAGTTGTAGAAAATGGCTGGCTAAAAAGAGGTCGGGCAAACCAAACTCTAGCTAGTTAGTTAGCTAACGCTAACTAGCAAAGCTATTATCGGCCGTACCCCATCGGCCAGTCCGCCTTTTGCGCAGTTTCCTTAGATAAACTAATGAAACAGTCATCTTGAACATTTTATTAACCTTAAGACCAATGTATATATTATCAGCTTCTCTAGCTAGCTAGCACTAGCGTTAGCTTGGTTTGTCGACGTGTTTTAGCTAGCTAGCTAGAGAAGCTGGTAATTTGGTTTGTGAGGTTTATTGTACTTACACATACAATATCCTGGTCTTAAGGTGATGAAATGTTTACAAGACGCCTGTTTTATTAACGCTAGCTTAACCAAGTTGCAAAAATGGCTGGCTAAAAAGACGGCAACCAAGCTAAGCTATCTAATTAGCTAGTAAAGCTGTTAACTAGGTAGTTAGCGTTAGCTTGGTTTACCGACGTCTCTCAGCTAGGTTAGGTAGCTAACTAGCTAGTGCTAGCTAGCTAGCGAAACTGATAATTAGCTTTTTTTTCCAGGGGTCTTGTACATATACATTGGGCTTAAGGTAATAAAATGTACACGATGACTGTTTTCTTAGTTTAACTAAGCTGTACAAATGGCTAACTTAACTTACTGTTGGCCAAATTAATTCGCTAGATAGGTAGCTAGCTAGCTAGCGTTAGCTAGCTAGAGACTGGTAATTTAGCTAGCTACGGGACGTCTTCCCGCCCATTTTAGTCTCAGGTGTAGCGAGTGAATCAGCGTATTTCGGCAAAACCACTATTTTTTATTATTTTAATCTTTTTATTGTTTTCTTGCTGAATGAACGAAAATATCTCGCCTAAACATCTTGTAATTGTTACGAAAATCCGAACAGTCCGAAAATGTGCTTTCCCACTCTAGAAAAGAACGAACCATGGTGCAGTAGATTCAGACCGAGACAACCACCTCTTCATCGTGGTTATTTGTTCCGGGTTTTTAGCAATGACTGTGAGTTTGCTTGAGAACTTGCTGGCTAGCTATGTACTTAGTTAGCTTACATGTATTTCTGTCAATTAAAGATTGTTCTTCTTTAAAATAATTTAATCTTACTCTTTCCATTGTTTTTGTGGCTAATACGACCGAATTAATGTTTCCTGTATGAAGTTCTTATGTGTAATTTTCTGTTTTACAGGTACAAATAAATTTTTAAACCCAGGGACTACAAATGTGGATGAAGTGGAGTTGTAAGTTTTGCGATTTTGTTTCATATAATGAAAGAACTATTGTGAATCACTACAAAGGGCTACTAGGGTTGTTCAGGAAAGCTGCCAGATGCTGGTGTCACATTTTGCAGTTGGTCATAATAGAAAAAGGGTGCTTTACTTTTTTAGTACTAAATAAACTTGTCATGAAGGGGTTAAATAATTCTACCACTGCATTTGTCAACAATTGCCATTTTGTGTTGAATTTGGAAAACATACTTTTTACACAATTGTGTTGAGCTATTTAAAGTGTTCTTTGATGTTGTCAGCAAACCATGTTATGTTAATAAACATAGTTTGCCCAGGGCTTATATAATTTTGATTGCAACTGTATCTCATATAATTTATGTATCCTGTAGAACACAAATGAGAGGAAACGAACTGCAGCATTGCTTGGTCTGCCCCACTACCTATCAGAAGATCCAGCAGATGTCATCAGGATTTGTGATGTAAGAATATAAATTTATATTCTATACTGACTGCATTCATACAGGTGCATCTCAAAACATTTGAATATTATCTAATTTTATTTCAATAATCAATTCAAGTGAAATTTTGAGCGCTTATTTATTTGTACTGTTGATTATGGCTTACAGCTAATGAAAACACAAAATATAGTATGTCAGAAACTTAGATTATGATCAATTGGTATTTTTTGTTGTGTGGACAGGTGCCAAATTAAATCTCTATCTCCATAAAGCTTGTCAGCAGAGGGGAGCATAAAGTGCTTTAAAATTTCCTGGTAGACACTGCACTGACCTTGGACTTGATATAACACAGTGGACCAACACCAGCAGATCACATGACTCTCCAAACCATCACTGATTGGTGAAACTTCACACTAGACCTCGAGCATCCTGAACCGTGTGTCTCTCCACTCTTCCTCCAGACTCTGCTCCCTTCATTTACAAAAGAAATGTTAAATTTACTGATGGTCAGTGATGGTTTGGAGAATCCTGTCGTCTGCTGGTGTTGGTCCACTGTCATATCAGGACTATGCAGTATGTACCAGAATGTATGGAGCGCTTTTTCTTTTGACAAGCTTCATGGAGGTGCAGATTTAATTTTCCAGCAAGAGTTGACATCAGTTTGATAACGTTGCTTTATTTGAATTGCCCCAATAGAGTGTTACGGGTTGTAGCTACAAAATAGTGATCATTTTATTTTTCTGATTTTGAAGGCTCATGGTGAGACATTGGATGTGGCTATGAAGGGGATGCAAGTTGGCCTCCTGATAGGCCATGAAGGTGCTCTACAGGATGCCTTTCCTCGGGATATCTTCAGTGTGGCAGTTGTGGTGGAGGAGACCATTGTACTACACAACCTCAAAGATGTGGCATGCAGCTTTGCCATGCTTATGGGCATCATATATTGTGTGAATCTTGAATATCCACAAGCTATGAAGTATTCCTTTGAGTTTTTGCAGCGAGTGGTGATGAAGGTCCAACCAGACCAAGCTTCTGCACGAATACACGGGCTGAGAAACAAACTGTTAAGGTACAAACTGTAAAGTCTCTGGAGCATTTTTGCACCTGAAAGTCTGGACCAAAGCCTGGACCAAGGTTCATATTTTTGTTGGATTGTGTACATTTAGTCGGTTGGTTGAAGTCTCTGGCCATTTGGAGCGTTTTTGCACCTGAAAGTCTGGACCAAAGTTCATAGGATTGTGCAAATTTAGTCGGTTGGTTGGTTTTACGTTGCAGTTTACTTGCACACAGAATGACTTTGATGCAATTTGTCATCATCTACGTGGGCTGTTCCGTCCTATACTTGACATTGATGGGTTTGTAGAATGTTGTTATTCCATGAGTTGCCTTTCCAAGCCCACACTTGCCATAATTCAACTCCCTTTATGTGCAGGTGTGTCCCTCAGCAGAATGAGCCTAACAAATTCCTTGGATTTGTTTTCTTTATTTCTGTTAGTAAATAAGGGTTAATATTTTATTTCTGTGAATTGAATTACAGTAGATACAGGAGGCTCGATTGTAGGTGTTTGTGACCGTACTGCTGTGTGACATGCTTGCACATGAGGGAGAACTGAATGTCAGCACAACACAGCTTCTTTTTCATGTTTTCTATTGTTACAGTTTAAAACAAACCTGCACTCACACAGGAAATTAAGACTATTTCATTTGTCGCTGTTGACATGTATTAGGCCATACATAAAATTTGATCAATTATTCTGGCATACATGCGTATCTTTTATACATGTGTGTTCAAGTACTTTTGTACCATTATACATGAACTGTTTTTGTGTTGTGATTTTCTAGTTCTTTATTGTATATTCAATGTTTAATCCAAGAAAATAAAAATGAGATATTGCCTCAGAAGTGGTCTTTATTGATGTAACTAAGATTCACAATTTAAAACAATAAATGTTTGAACATTATCTTAACTTAAAAAGTAATGTCAAGGTGTACATTAACTTAAATATGTGAGTTGAAGCCAGTAAATGGAACCAGTAAACACAACTTGTTTTAGTAAGTCATCTGAACTTTAAACTTGCATTGCTAAGTTGAAACATAAAGCACTAGACAATCAACTTGCAGGAAGGAATTCAAAGCCAAACTAAACTTTAAGTCTTGACTTGAAGTAAATGGTAATAATGATTTCATTTAACTTAAAACTTTAAGGCAGCTTTTGAACTTAAGTTTTTAAGTTGAAGCTGATATAATTTTTTACAGTGTGGCCTCAGAAATCTTAAATCTCCAATGATTAATCATTACTG
This sequence comes from Pygocentrus nattereri, assembly GCF_015220715.1. Lineage (NCBI taxonomy): Eukaryota > Metazoa > Chordata > Actinopteri > Characiformes > Serrasalmidae > Pygocentrus > Pygocentrus nattereri. The sequence goes on from NC_051230.1 coordinate 37,082,809, forward strand.
TCTTACATATTTCTCTCATGAGGAACTGCCCTGCCCAGGGTGATTTGTGGAGAAATATCATGAAGCCATCATCATGTATGCGTCTGAGACATCAGTAAGAAAGAGAAAACTACTCTGACTGAGCTGTTGGCTCAAACGCAAGGACAAGTCATTCTGGAAAACATGCACATTCCTTTGTGCTGTTTGTCTCCTCCTATTTGGCTGGTGTCCACCAGGGGGAGCTCCTCCTGGGGTCAACCCTGAATCCCACCACACCTGCTGCTCCAAAGTCTTTCACCTGCTCATCTCCAAATGCATTCACTCTGTGGTGTCTGGGTCACTCCTTCTCTGTTCTACCTCCCACTAATGTTCCAGCCCAAAGCAGGGCATTGTGGGTAGAATCAGCATCATTGCCAGCAGCACGTTAGCTGGCCCTCAGAGTTTAATGTCCTGAGACTCTGACATCTCGGACAGCGCGGTGAGCCAGGAGGCTGGACTGTGGGCCCAAGACTCGCTCATCAGCTTCCCCATCTGCCGTAAACACTGCAACACCAAACAGCAGCGTTAGAGCGTCTGACGGGACGTCTGTAGATACAGGTGAGTATAATATTAAACCGTTTTTGAGTGACCACTAAACTTGAACTCATAAATACACTAACATGCTCAGGGGATAGGGTGTGGGGTGGCCCCCCATTAAAATGCACTCTCAGGTGGCAAAAACCAGAAGATGTGCCCTTTTGGCTGCCCTTAACATGGAAAATGTGATTGGGCAAAATGATCGAGTGCCTCTAGGGTCCCGCTTCAGGCAACACATTTAGGTGATGTGCCTCCTAGAGCACATTGCCTTCTATGATGTGCCTTCTATCTCTGTGTTTTTGCAAGAAGCCAATAAGTTCATAAAGTAATGTTAACATATTTAGTAATGCAATCACTGGTAAGAAAAAGTTTGCTGTATTACATACTGACACACTGTAGTAGCATTTCAGGGGTACAGCTTATGGCTGTTGGAGGTGGCGTACCGGCCCTCCACCCGGAAAGATGTGTGGGTGTACTGTCGGGGATGTGAGACTTGCCAGAAGTACAAACCACGCATCTCCAAGCTTTCAGGATTGTTACAGTCCACCCCCGTCATTGAGCCTGGGTACATGTTGGGTGTAGACTTTATGGGCCTGTTACCCAAGAGCCCACAGCAGAAGGAGTACCTCTTGGTCGTGATGGACTACTGCAGCAAATGGGTTCAAAAGCTGTTCCCCTTCCATGTTGCCAAAGCATCCCAGATTGCCTGCATCTTAATTATTGAGGTATTTACCTGGTAGGGTGCACCTGCCTATCTGGTGTCTGATCGGGGAGTCCAATTCACCTCTCATCTACTCCATACCACCACAGTGGGGTGTGGTTCAGAAACGTACCCCCGCCTATCACCCACAAACCAATCTGACTGAGCGAGTCAACCGGACCCTCAAGACCATGATCACCTCCTACGTTTGGAACGAGCACCGTCTGTGGGACCAGTGGTGGCACTGGGGAGGAAGCTGAAAGGACCTCTGGAGAGACTTTTGAGCCAGCCACCTGACACAGAGCAGGCGGCCTATAAACTCATACAAAGTGGCAGCAAGGCCACTTCCAGCAAGTACGAGCGAATGTGGAGAAGGCTCTGAACAAACAGGCCAGGTACTGATGAAAAGGTGCAGCCAAGGTAATTAAACAGCTCAATCCAGTTAACTGCCCGGTGTCTTACCTCAGTAATCCTAGTCAGGTCGACACCGTTCATACAGAGCACCTCAAGCGATACAATGGTCAGGTCCGGTCGACTCTACGTGGGCGGGGTATGTAACCAACCTGGTTACTAGTATCAGGTATTTCTCATGCCAGGTAGTGTTTTGGGTCATTCCTCCTCCTATCCACTAGGGGGCTGTAGGGAGGTTGCCTTTTTCAGGAAGCCAGAGAGGAAGTGGTAGAGGGTTTGGCCTTCAGGCACATGTTCTCTCTGCTGGCAAATCTCCTTTTTGGTAAACCTGGTGTTTCAAGCTGATTGTTTTTTCTGTCAATTAAATATGATTAAGATTCTCCTTTGCCCCGCCCTCCAGATCTAACACCAAAGACCACCTGCTTATCCATTATACACTAAATTATTACACCGCATTAGCAAAGGTCTTTAATTATTCAGTCTTTTTCCTTCCACAGTGACTCATAATTACTGACCTAAACATCAAGGCTTTATTTCCTCAAACAATAACAAAAAATCTCCCACTGCAAATCAGGATCAAAGGCAAGATCAAAGAACTGATTCAGAGTGAAAGAATATCTGCATCTTAGTAAACAAGATGAAGAGACAGAAGAAGAGTTTTATTGATCATTTTATGGTTTTACATTCACTTTCTCTCCACAGCACAACTGAACATCAAACCTCAGCAGAAGTCAGAGTTAGGCTTTTCTTTCTTCTTTCCTCATTGTGTTTAAATCATATAAACGTATTCAGTTTACAGCAAAAGTAAGAAAGGAGTATACAACTTGAATCATTTCACTGATCTCAAACATCATTTCACTGATTTTGAGCACAGAACTGAACTCTGTCCCCCCCAAACTATGATTCCTTTTCTGGTACAAACATGTAGAAGTGATTACACACCATTCATGAGACTCACACTATACTGAGGATCAGACAGTGAGGAACATTTTCAGGTGTGGTGATTTACACCTCTTTAAGCAGGATGCCGTAAGGACGGATGGAGCTCTCCACAATCCTCACCTCCTCCGCTTCTGAGGTTCCCTTGGGAATCGGGATCAGCCAGTAGTCCTTTCGCGCTGTGATTTTCCTCTTCTCAGGGTTGATCCTGTTCTGCATGATGACCTCATAAGTCTTTCCAGACTTGGATGTGAACTTTTTCACGTACTGCTCTGCAATATGAATATCAGGAGTTGAGTAGATCCCTCGGCCATAAGCTTGACCGCTTCCAGGTTTGTAATGGGTCTCAGCGATGCCTTCAGCTCCCTCAATGCTGGTTCCATGGAAGGAAACTGGCCACTCGCCGGACACAGACTCGCTCCTCCATCCACCCGGGCCCAGCCAGGTGTTTCCATCAGGATACTTATTCAGAACCTTCAAAGCGAAGCGGTACCACCCCCAGGGTCGCGTGTACGGTTCTCCACCGCGGGAGCACTCGGAGGAGTCGGAGCCACGTCTGTAATCTTAATCAAACTGTGGGTCAAAGAACTTCTCCAAATCCACAAACAGCTCTGTCTCTTCTACTGCATTCAAGCTGTTCGCAGCCAGGCCACCAAATAATGCTAATGGACTGTGTACAGTACCAAAGACAATATGGAGATAATTTTGAGTGGTCAGTTCCACAGGGCCTCCTCCTCCTCCTCCTACTCCTCCTGCTGCAGCATTAAATGCATTGAATCTTCTTTCAGTGTGAGGCTTTACTCTGACCCCAATGAGGGCTGAGAGAGCCTCCAGAAGAACTTCTCTGTTGATCTCAGACATGGTTCACTCAGACTGACGCTAGACGAGCTCCGCAGGTCTCTTTACACAGTCACACAGTCTGACAGGGAAAGGAAGTGGGCCTGGTTATTTGCATAAGCATGTTGAAACACATCAAAGACGGAAGATGATCTTTTACTTTCACTTTCCTGATGAAGACAAACCGAGTACATAAGTTCTTATTCACTGCATTTTAAAATCAACATTTAAATCATCTAAGGTATTGTAAGAACTGAGAATACGGACCGGGTGGCCTGTAAATCGTAATTAATAAAAAAGAATTTTTATTTGTTCCTTGCTCAAGTATATTAAGTAAAAGAACTTCAAAAGAAGAAAAGGTAACACTTTCTATGAATCCGGTATCTATAATGCATTATAAGTGCATTTATAAACATCTATAAAGCATTCATAAGGCTTTATAATGTTTGACATAAGCATTTGTAACTGTACATAAGTGTTCATAATTACACACATAACATGCTATAAGAGCACATTATAAGGCTTTATAGCACTATAATGCTATAAAGTGCTATAATGCCCTATAATACATACATGTTCCTGTTCTCTGGAATATTGGTGAGACCAGCATCATAAAGTTTTATAACAACTGCTTTGTTTATTCTCATAATGCTTTATAAAGTTTCACAGTGAGAACCCCATTCTCACTGGCGTACTCTAATGCTCATCAATATCTTTAAAATAAAAATGACTTTATAAGTGCACATAACAATTAATGAACATTTATAAGCGCTCCTTACAGACTGTAGGTAAAGTGATGTTACTGATCAGCTCTATATGAACTTATAACAACTTATAAAGCACTATAAGCGCTCCTTACAGACTGTAGGTAAAGTGATGTTATTGAACAGCTCTATATGAACTTATAACAACTTATAAAGCACTATAAGCGCTCCTTACAGACTGTAGGTAAAGTGATGTTACTGATCATCTCTATATGAACTTATAACAACTTATAAAGCACTATAAGCGCTCCTTACAGACTGTAGGTAAAGTGATGTTACTGATCAGCTCTATATGAACTTATAACAACTTATAAAGCACTATAAGCGCTCCTTACAGATTGTAGGTAAAGTGATTTTACTGATCAGCTCTATATGAACTTATAACAACTTATAAAGCACTATAAGCGCTCCTTACAGATTGTAGGTAAAGTGATGTTACTGATCAGCTCTATATGAACTTATAACAACTTATAAAGCACTATAAGCGCTCCTTACAGACTGTAGGTAAAGTGATGTTATTGATCAGCTCTATATGAACTTATAACAACTTATAAAGCACTATAAGCGCTCCTTACAGACTGTAGGTAAAGTGATGTTACTGATCAGCTCTATATGAACTTATAACAACTTATAAAGCACTATAAGCGCTCCTTACAGACTGTAGGTAAAGTGATGTTACTGATCAGCTCTATATGAACTTATAACAACTTATAAAGCACTATAAGCGCTCCTTACAGACTGTAGGTAAAGTGATGTTACTGATCAGCTCTATATGAACTTATAACAACTTATAAAGCACTATAAGCGCTCCTTACAGATTGTAGGTAAAGTGATGTTACTGATCAGCTCTATATGAACTTATAACAACTTATAAAGCACTATAAGCGCTCCTTACAGACTGTAGGTAAAGTGATGTTACTGATCAGCTATATATGAACTTATAACAACTTATAAAGCACTATAAGCGCTCCTTACAGACTGTAGGTAAAGTGATGTTACTGATCAGCTCTATATGAACTTAACTTATAAAGCACTATAAGCGCTCCTTACAGACTGTAGGTAAAGTGATGTTATTGATCAGCTCTATATGAACTTATAACAACTTATAAAGCACTATAAGCGCTCCTTACAGACTGTAGGTAAAGTGATGTTATTGATCAGCTCTATATGAACTTATAACAACTTATAAAGCACTATAAGCGCTCCTTACAGACTGTAGGTAAAGTGATGTTATTGATCAGCTCTATATGAACTTATAACAACTTATAAAGCACTATAAGCGCTCCTTACAGACTGTAGGTAAAGTGATGTTACTGATCAGCTATATATGAACTTATAACAACTTATAGTGCTTTATAAGCGCTCCTTACAGACTGTAGGTAAAGTGATGTTATTGATCAGCTCTATATGAACTTATAACTACTTATAAAGCACTATAAGCGCTCCTTACAGACTGTAGGTAAAGTGATAATATTGATCAGCTCTATATGAACTTATAACAACTTATAAAGCACTATAAGCGCTCCTTACAGACTGTAGGTAAAGTGATGTTACTGATCAGCTCTATATGAACTTATAACAACTTATAAAGCACTATAAGCGCTCCTTACAGACTTTAAGTGAAGTAGGATTGCCATATGTAAGAATGCCTAAACAGAAGAGTAAAAAAATCACACGTTTGTATGGTGAACAGGTCATCATTTATTGATGAAAAAAAAGAATATCTTTATTCAGATATGCCACAGAACCACTGCAAAAGTATATTATAATCACTATTAGTTATTACCTCGAGTTCGACCCAGGTCATCGTGCTTTGTTGATCTTGCTTTCTTTCCTTTTGAAGGAGGTTTCATCTCCTCATCATCTGAGTCATCAATAGTTGATGATTCTGTGGAGAGAACTTGGCAAAACAAGACGTTTGGATTTACTAGTCGTCTTTAATTACGTTATTCCAAATTCAATTTAATCCATACTCAAACTGAAATTAAATAAGAAAATAATAATAATGTTAGTAAGCTGTAGAATTGTTTTTGATAGTTAGAAATGTAATGGTAAAAAAATGCAATACCACTATTTAACTGACCAAAATAATCAACTGTTATTATACTGTTAAAATCTACTGAAAATGTTTAAAAAGCACAACCAGACATACTGAAATCATTTATCCAAGTTGAACCACAGTTGAATGATCATACCAAGCATGTGTATGTCATTAGTAGAGCATAATAACTCTTTGAGAGTTTTAAAGGGTACATTTTTTTCATTCATCTCATCTGATTGACTATTTATGATAAAATTGGGACATTTCTCGGCTATTGTTTTATTACACATGACCGCTTAAATCATTTTTCACAGAAAAAGAAAAACATTTATTGGTACTTGTGATATGTTCTACATGTATTATTGAGTGAGTAATAGTTTTCATCTTACCTGCTATCTCATCCCTTGACTCCTCCTCCTCTGTTTCAATAGCCTTCTTTCCTGGGTAGAACAAATCCCATTTAAGTATTATAATTAGATCAATGACACTAAAAAATGTTGCATTCAATGTACTTAATGTCAAATGTGCACATTGGTAATAGATTAATAAAGTATATACCACCAGCAAAAATACTGTTAATCGATGACTTTTTTTTGCAATAACATTATATGGAACTTTTTCATGCTGAACCAATATCTAGTGTCAGATCTGTGGCAAAACTGAATATCACATTCAAACTGATAAAGTCATTTGTGTGTCTTTGTTCTGCAGTACAATGACAAACCTAAAGTTGTCAACATGCCATTGTGCAAGCTGGTGGTGGTTAAATACTGGTATGCGATGTGCATTGCCTTGCCATGCATACACTGCCCAGTGTTTAGCCTCACTCACAGAATAAAACCCTCTAAAGATGTGGGTGTTTCCAAACTACACCCTGAGAAAATGCTATTTCATATTCAATTTACATACTGCTATGCCATGATTTTCAGTATGTGAACGTATTCGTATTATAGCTTGAACTGTCCACTGCAATACACAGACATGTGATTCTGCAGTACATTTAGCATCTGTGCAGATTGTAACTGTATACAGCAATCTATCAGCTGTTGTTACAGGGGCTGTAATTACAGGGATATGCCCAGTTTTTACAGGATATCCTGATTTGAAAATTACAACATGCTCATTTTGATAGACCTTTAAACTCTTTCAGGGTAAACTAAGTGATTGTCCTGAAACAAATATCACTGCTATTTAGCTTTACTGTGAAGGAGGATTTACTTTAACTTGGAAAAAATACATGATAGTGCTGCTTATAGCCAATTTTCAAAATGTTGACTGATTGTTTTTTTTCTCTCCTTTACACAATTTTAGGATTTATAAAACAAAAACAGCAACAATTTGTAACTGGGTCTAATGCTATTACCTTAGATCTGATAAGACTAAGAAATTATTGCACACTTAATCATTTTAATCATTTTAATACAACTTTATGTGAACAAGCCATGCATTAAGCATCACTTCATCAAAGTGGTTTTACATCTGTAGCCCACATAGGTGTATTTTCATTAGGGGTGACATGAAAAAAAAGATTTATTGTTATTTACAATGTAACAAAGTTAGTTGGTAGATAAAATAAATGTATTGATAATTAATAATTAATTGTCCTACATATAGTAATGCTATAAGTCAGCAAAGCTGACTTAACACACAGATCCACCTGGCAATAGGGGAAGATCTGTAAACATGAGCACTGTGTCATTTTCAGTTTTGTGAGAACAGAATATGTACCTGTAGTGACAGATCCATTAACAACATCTGCTGGGCTGCAGTTTGGTGTACAGTTACAAGCCATCGTATCGTAGATGCTAACTGTACTGCAGACACACAATTGTTTTCTGTGCACAACAAACCAATGATGTCTTGTAATTAAAGTAATATCAATGCCCTCCAAATGTAATGAACACAATGGGACAGTCTTAGGCAAACAACTAAAGTTTTATGACGGTCACTCAAGTGATATTTGTTCAGTGTATTATACACACGTGTGAATAAAGGCAAAAGGTAAAGATTTTGGAGGAAGCTTGTTACCTTTTCCTTTTGGAGCACCTGTAGATGATCCTGAAATGCTTGATGACCTAGAATGGCTAGAAGACGAGGCTATAAATGAACAGAAAAAATACTTGTTTACACAGTAAACACACATTTTATGCCAAGCAGTTAAGCATATTTAATTATGGGAACATCATGATTAAGGAAGCTGATTTTGATCAAATTACAACTTTATGATCAAATGTTAAAATATTTGAAAGACCCTTAACTTATTTTAGTGTGTTTTGCACCCCTTACATGGTGACGTGGTTTACCCAATTACATTGTGTCATTTTCAGTTTTGTAAAAACAGCAAATGTACCTGTTATGACAGGCACTGCAACAACAGCTTGCAGTGTACAGTTACAATCAATAATATTACAGATACTAAGTGCAGAATGGAAACACAGGTTTATTAGTTATTTTATTAGTTCATTAGAACCTGAAGCGTTGTGTGTGGTTAAAAATGTCATATTACAGATAACTGCACTGCACTGGCGTATATGGTTTAACTGAAAATCACATATTTCAAGTTGAGGTCAAAAAAGGAACAGATATGGATTAAGGTGAACACACATTTTAATGAGCTTATGATATCATATAATGTGTTGCAGGCTGTCACTAGACACTATTAGATACAGCTTTAGTGTTCATCATAGAAAAACAGAAAATGCCCTTTTCATAGGTAGGTTAGGTCTGCTCATGTTTCAGCAAGGAATCTGCGGTTGAACCTGCATGATCTTATTAATTCTGACCAGTATTTCAGTTAAAAAAATTGAATTTGGAACAATTTTCTACACCTCAAGAATGGTTTGGTTGTTTCACTAAAAGTAAGCAAACTGGTTATCTTAAAAAATACATTGTTGAATTTTAAGTTTAAAAATGAAATGACACAAACGGGTCCAGGGAGACGGATATCAGTGGTGAGATTTTGATGGTTGTTTTTAAAACCTGACAGTAGAAATGTGTTGCAAAGTGTTAGATGCATTCAGCGTTGGCCAAAAAGCACAAATGGGGCATACTTGGAAGACTTGCTCCATGACATTGTCTATTCAGATGTATTGATATTGGCATGTAGTATGTTTTTTGAAGTTGTTTTAGAGGCAAATTGTCCTAAATTATCAAACGTCATTAGATTTTTTTACATTCAAAATGTATTTAAGTTTGTCAAAATGTTTGTTATATCAAATGTATCTTAGAATAACTATTGAAAATATAACTAACGTGTTTATGCATACATGTTGTTTTTATTAACTATGTACATTTGACAATAAATAAACCCATGTTCAACGTACAAACTTGTGCTTCTTGTACTCTTCTTTATAAGTTGTTATAAGTTCATATAGAGCTGATCAGTAACATCACTTTACCTACAGTCTGTAAGGAGCACTTATATTGCTTTATAAGCTGTTATAAGTTCATATAGAGCTGATCAGTAACATCACTTTACCTACAGTCTGTAAGGAGCACTTATAGTGCTTTATAAGTTGTTATAAGTTCATATAGAGCTGATCAGTAACATCACTTTACCTACAGTCTGTAAGGAGCACTTATAGTGCTTTATAAGTTGTTATAAGTTCATATAGAGCTGATCAATAACATCACTTTACCTACAGTCTGTAAGGAGCACTTATAGTGCTTTATAAGTTGTTATAAGTTCATATAGAGCTGATCAGTAACATCACTTTACCTACAGTCTGTAAGGAGCGCTTATAGTGCTTTATAAGCTGTTATAAGTTCATATAGAGCTGATCAGTAACATCACTTTACCTACAGTCTGTAAGGAGCGCTTATAGTGCTTTATAAGTTGTTATAAGTTCATATAGAGCTGATCAGTAACATCACTTTACCTACAGTCTGTAAGGAGCGCTTATAGTGCTTTATAAGTTGTTATAAGTTCATATAGAGCTGATCAGTAACATCACTTTACCTACAGTCTGTAAGGAGCGCTTATAAATGTTCATTAATTGTTATGTGCACTTATAAAGTCATTTTTATTTTAAAGATATTGATGAGCATTAGAGTACGCCAGTGAGAATGGGGTTCTCACTGTGAATCTTTATAAAGCATTATGAGAATAAACAAAGCAGTTGTTATAAAACTTTATGATGCTGGTCTCACCAATATTCCAGAGAACAGGAACATGTATGTATTATAGGGCATTATAGCACTTTATAGCATTATAGTGCTATAAAGCCTTATAATGTGCTCTTATAGCATGTTATGTGTGTAATTATGAACACTTATGTACAGTTACAAATGCTTATGTCAAACATTATAAAGTCTTATGAATGCTTTATAGATATTTATAAATGCACTTATAATGCATTATAGATACCGGATTCATAGAAAGTGATTCATACAAATTTGATAAAAACGATAATATTGTAGTAGAAATAGATGGTCACCTAATCATACCAGGTAAAACGGTGCGAAACTTAGGAGTCATTTTTGACTCAGTTCTTTCATTCGATGTGCATATATGCAGCATAGTTAAAACTGCATTCTTCCATCTACGTAATATAGCTAAACTCCGCAGCATACTCTCTCATGCAGATGCTGAGAAGCTGGTGCATGCATTCATAACCTCTAGACTGGACTACTGCAACGCTTTGTTGGCTGGAAGTTCATGTAAATCTTTAAATAAGCTCCAGCTGGTTCAAAATGCAGCTGCTAGGGTGCTCACCAGAGCTAGAAAATTTGATCATATTACACCAATCCTCTCATCCCTACATTGGTTACCTGTTAAATTCCGTATAGACTATAAAATACTCCTTTTGACGTATAAATCTCTTAAAGGGCTGGCCCCGCAATATCTGGCGGAACTCCTTATTCCTTATAACCCGCCACGTACACTCCGCTCGCAAGAGGCCGGCTTATTATCAGTCCCGCGTATTAGAAAAAACAACGCATTAGGTAAAGCTTTCTCTTATAAAGCTCCGCAACGTTGGAATAATCTCCCTATTAATATACGGGACTCAGACACACTCTCAGTCTTTAAATCCAGACTCAAAACATTTCTTTTTGAACAAGCTTTTAGATAAATTTATCATAGTGGTTCTCTCTAGTTGTAGCCTGCAGCTATTCTATTATTGTCCAGTGCACACAAACTTAGTCTGTACTGTTGTTCTCCCTTTAACGATTTCTCTTACAGCTCACACACCAAACACAAACCCTGTTCTAATCATTATCTTTCTCTTTTTCCCCTCATGTCCTGAGCTGCTGCCTGGAGGTGTCCATCCAGGGTCCCTGTGCTTTTTCACAGGCGTGCCCCGCTCTTCAGCACAGTATAAAACCATTCTAACCTCTTTTTCTTCCCTCCCACTCTGTTCTCTCTCTCTGTCTCTCTCGCATGTGTCGAGATGTTCGGTTGGCCTGTCTGGAGGTGCCGATTCGTGTTTGCAGCACTCTGGAATCGGCCCTGTCCCGCTCAACAGAGATTAACACAACCCTTCTAACCTATCTTTCTTCCCTCCCACTCCGTTGTCTCTCTCTATCTCTCTCACATGTGTCGAGATGCCCCGTTGGCCTGTCTGGAGGTGCCCCATTCGTGGTTCCAGCGTTCCAGCCATCTTTTTGCACTCTCTTTGTACTGTTGTTCTTGTTTCTGTTCTGTTTGTTCTGTGCGGGTCGACCCACGGGGGTTGGGTTCCTCTGACTGAGCCTTGGTCCCTTCTAAGGTTTCTTCCTCTTAAAGGGAGTTTTTCCTTACCACTGTAGTCACCACAAAATTGGCTTCACTGTGGTGATGCTCATAAGAGGCGTGGACCTGTTTTTCTGTAAAGCTGCTTTGTGACAACCTTGTTGTAAAAAGCGCTATATAAATAAACTTGAATTGAATTGAATTACCGAAGAAAATGTAGGTCCTGCTTTCTGGTTCACGCCTAAAGCTTTAGTATGGATGGTTGCTATACCTCCACCCTGACCGCTTAAACGAGGGCTGTGTGCGTAGCTGTAGCCTGCGGGAGTGGCTTCATTTAGACTAAGGTACTCATCGGGTCTAATCCACGTTTCTGTGAGGCACAGAGCATCAAAATCATGGTCTGTAATGATAATTTCATTTATAATAATGGCTTTAGATGCCAGGGATCTAATGTTAAGCAGTCCTAGTTTTAGACCAAAGGTGCGGTCGTTGTAAACTGGTGTAACTGGTCTGATATGAATGAGGTGACTAAGGCAAGCGCTTCGAGGCTTTTTGATGTGTTGTTTTATTCGGGAGTCTCAATTGTATTTACACAGTAAGCATTTGTAGAAGTGCTAGCATTCGGCTTATTTCTAGCAGTAACACTAGCATGATGAGCAGTAACGTGTCTATTTTTGCCGCTACTTACGTGGCCGCTTTGAAGTCAGCCGATGGCCCTCTCGATGTTCCGTGAGAGGACGACGGATCCCAGAGGACTAGGGTGAAGCCCATCCCTCCAGTAGAGCGCTGGCTGCTCCCAAAACGAAGACCAGTTGTCCACGTAGCCCAAACCGTTGCAGGCTCACCAGCCACGGAGCCAGGACTGCAGCGCGAAGAGCCTGCTGAACCGCTCGGATCCCCGCCGGTAGGTGGGAAGAGGGCCGGAGATGACGATCCTGGCGTCCGTCTTCTTCCTGGCGGTGTCCAGTAGCGTCTGGTAGCTCCTTCAGGACCTCGCTGCGCCGGTCGGAGATGTCGCGTCTGCGGAGGGCTGAGGGGAGGCGCTTGCCGATGTCTAAAACCCGGGCACCTGGAAAACAGGAGACAGTGGCGCGGCTGTTTACACCTCTGACTCTAACACGGCGGACAATAGAACTACCAATAACATAAACCGAGTCCTGTGCGGAGCGCCAAGGCGCTGGGGCGGGCGACGGGGCCCGAGGCGCTGGGGCGGGCGACGGGGCCCGAGGCGCTGGGGCGGGCGACGGGGCCCGAGGCGCTGGGGCGGGCGACGGGGTCCGAGGCGCTGGGGCGGGCGACGGGGTCCGAGGCGATGGGTCGGGCGACGGGGCCCGAGGCGCTGGGACGGGCGACGGGGCCCGAGGCGCTGGGGCGGGCGACGGGGTCCGAGGCGATGGGTCGGGCGACGGGGCCCGAGGCGCTGGGAGGGGCGACGGGGCCCGAGGCGCTGGGGCGGGCGACGGGGTCCGAGGCGCTGGGGCGGGCGACGGGGTCCGAGGCGATGGGTTGGGCGACGGGGCCCGAGGCGCTGGGGCGGGCGACGGGGCCCGAGGCATAGGTGAAGGCGTAGCTGGCGCGACCACCGAGGGGGAAACTTCCCGGGAGGCTTCAAGCTGCGACTTCCGCTGAAGGAGCTCGTCCTGCCTCTTCAGGAGGGCGGTGATGTGACGGTCAGACGGACGCTCGCGCTCTCAGACGGACGCTGGCGATTTCAGACGGACGCTCGCGCTCTCAGACGGACGCTCGCGCTCTCAGACGGACGCTCGCGCTCTCAGACGGACGCTCGCGATTTCAGACGGACGCTCGCGCTCTCAGACGGACGCTCGCGCTCTCAGACGGACGCTCGCGATTTCAGACGGACGCTCGCGCTCTCAGACGGACGCTGGCGATTTCAGACGGACGCTCGCGCTCTCAGACGGACGCCTCTGAACATGCTTTAAGACAGCCACTTTAACCTACCTGGATTAAATAATACCCAGGCAGTGCCAGAGTGCAAGGCTGAATTTAAGCAAGACATAAAAGAAGATATTGCCTCCTGAAAAAGTATACTGACTCCTCTGTATCATAGCTGCATGTGCAAAACCAGTAATTCCTTATTTATGGTATAATTATATATTTATATTGTCCTTAATCAAATAGTTCATGTTCAGAAATGTTTAACCCCTTAAAACCAAAGGTTTATTACATACTCAAGTATATTATTCAGTAACTACAGACACTTCAGTGCAAACTGGAAAGAAGAAAAGAGGTTTTGTTCATTTTGAGACTTTTCTTAATACTCGTAGTGCATGCAGATATTAATTAACTCAGTATTTCATCAAATAAAATGGATCTTTCTGTGTAACCAGACAAACGTAACTGATGTTTGGCTTAAACATGCAATGAAAGTGAAAGTGTTCTCTATATGTGTAGGGGGTGGGGAGGGTGGAGGTGGTGGTGTTAGGGGAGGTAACTCTTCATATTATTGGTTAATATAGTTTTGCTCAGCTCAAATCATTTAAAACTCAACATCAGGACCACAAACTGTGTGGACGTTGTAGGTCATTTGAGTTATTACATGTTTAGTTCATATTATGTGTGCTCAGTGTTTTCACATACCTTTAGAAACTCAGCAATATGTGTGTGTGTGTGTGTGTGTGTGTGTGTGGAATTGATTTTGGAGCTCAGTTATTATTAATTGTGGTTTCTATCATCAAAAATAATTGCTAATTATTTGCATGTCTGTATGTAAATGCTTGGTAATTCAAATGCACTTACTAATGCATGTGCAGCAATTATATCATTAGTAACCATCATGACTACGGTTTTACAGCATTACTCACTTTCCTGTTCATGGTTTAAAGCTGTTGATCAAGGCGGAGTAGAAGACCCAGAAACCGTCTGAAATAAGAGCCGCACATACAGAGCGAGATGAACATTTAAAATATGGACTAGATACATTCAGGACTGAATGCGTTTTTACATCGGAACCACTGAAAGAACATAAACAGATCTGGAACTTCTTGATTATGAACTCTGATCTCTTTTCCTCCTCAGGTCTTTATCCCAGAAAGGTGACGGGAGCTGCTGTAAAATGTCCAGTAAATAAACGCAGCATTAGCTGATTTGTCATGTTGTGCTGATCATACAGGCTTAAGAATCAATTATTAATACAGTATTAATAATCATTTATAGTTTACTTTCTACTGGCAGGAGTCTGTCTCAAAACCCTAATCTGTTTTTTTCCCAGTGTGTTTTCAAAGATCTCTATTATATTAAAGTTGATTTAGATTCATCACAAGTTAGCTTAGCATCAGAGCCACTGCAGGCTAGCTTTACCGTGGAGGGAAGCAGGTGTTTTATTTGTGGGAACATTTTCACAAAGCTCCTTACTGTCTCTGACAAAATGGCCCCGCATGCATCTTTATAGTGTCGGTGTTGACAGCTCTGCAGCTCGGTATGATACGCCGCCACACCCTAACAACCTCTCATCCCACGAGGGCAATCAGATCCTCGGGGAGAAACCGTGGAGCTCTGGTGTTTTCTAATTACAGAAACGAGTAAAGCTGAAATTAAGAAGCAGTCACTGAAAGTGATGATTACCTGTGCTCTCCGGAGCGCTGTTCCTGTACACCTGGAGGAATCCTGTTCAGATGTGAAACTCACTGCCACTGATCTTCCAGACAGACTCAGAGAATGTTCTCCTAGGTTTCGTTTTCCGTCCAGCAGCTCACTGACTCATCATGTTCAGCCCATCAGCTCTTTATCAAGTCAGTTCAGCCATACTGAGGCAGCAGAGAGTACAGGAGCTCCAGAACTGAGACTACACAGCGTAAGAGAAAGGAACCACAACAAAGCATGTCCTTCAGTTCACTTCATTAAAAAGCGGACATTAATTCCCAGGAAGGACCTTTTCTGAACATTTGGAGGGTCATCAGTAACATCCTACTTTGGACTGCCACAGTAATTATGATTTCATTCATTTCTGTATAAGCTATATGCTATAAAACTATATAAAGCAGAACAGAATCTATAAAAAAATTCTGCCAAATAAACAAAAAGTGTTCGCCTTATTAGCTGCACCTGTGGTGCTCGCCTGGCCATCTGCTGGGCCATCATTGCATACATTATGTGGGCTGCAAGTAAATGCTGGACTTCGCCCGAGTTTGGACCATATCAAATCTGCTACCTGGGTATACCCAGCATGCAGAAGAACATCTGCTTCTTACACTGAGGGAGCTTAGTGTAAGCTTGGTAAAGCAGCATCTCTGAGGAGGAGTGAGTTATCTACTATCATCATCACATCTTCATCAGTGTGATCTCGGATCACTTGAGGCCGAAACATCGAGCCAGGCCTTCGTTTAGAGTCTGTGTGTGACGTTAATACATAAAGACGTAGGTGTGAAAAACTCCTGTCCTGACGCCTCCGAGTGTTAAATGGTGATTTCAGGCTTTACTGGGCGACTCCATCTGTCAGCTTAATAATAGCCTATTAGTCTATTGCAGCTTCAAGGGAAGAAAGCGTTACCAAAATATACCGAAAACCTTAACGGGGTTTGACATGAGAACCTTTGAGGCATGATGTAAATCAGGAGCTCACCTGATCCCACTTCAAACAACTGATCAGGTGAGGTCTTGACTTGATGCAGTGAAAATCTTCAGCCATACTGGCCCTTTGCCGAGACAATTAGGCATCTGTCTTAGGTAGTCGGTCAATAGGCAAATGGAACGAGTCTTTTCATTGTAGCAATTTTGGACTTTCTGACCTTCAAAGACAAAGTTAGGGTTTTAAAGCCAACTAATCCATCTTACTGCTGTCTTTATAACTTCCAGCTTCATGGTGAACCCACACATGATGTAAATCTTTTACATTGATCAGGATTTGATCAAGGAACCGCAGGACAGTAGAGACGTGTTGTTTTTGGGTCCATGGTCCACAGCATGCATTCTAAAGTTTTAACTTTGACTTTCGGCTCCTGTACTGAAGGATTTTATTTTGAATGGCTGTTCTTAATTCTTATCACAGCCTCTGATCATATACAGGTACGGTGTGGAGACTGGGTGATGGAGTACAAAATCAACACACTGACCTTAGGCAAAGACACCATTTTACTTTAGATATTAGTTATTTATTTGTTTGTTTGACACAGCTAATGGAAACATTGGTCTCAGAAAATAGAAAATCTTGAATCAACATTTGATCATTTTTCTCGTTTTCTCTCAGGACTCTCAGACATCAGTAAGAAAACTAAACTCACTGAGCTGTTTCATCGTCCATTCTCATGTTGGCTTTGATCAAACACAAGGACAAGTCATCCTGAGAGACCACGTGTATTTCTCTGTGCTGCTTGTATCTTCCTCCTATATGGCTGGTGTCCACCATGGGGAGCGCTTCCTGGGACCAACCCTGAACCCTGACACACACACACACACACACACACACACACACACTAGGGAGCCGGTTGTTGTTAGGTGTCTTACTCGAGGGCACTTCAGTCATGGACTGTCAGCCGAGGGGATTGGACCATGGTGTAAGCAATGGTGTAAACCCTTGGTGTACTCAGAGCTCAGGAGCAGTAGCAGTTCACCTGTTTACCTGACACCCATTCTTATGTATCCAGCCAGGTGATATTTTACTATTCTTTTTTATTCTGAAATAAATAAGAGCTGAAAGTTTATTAGTCCATTTAAGCCATAAATAATAAGCAGAAAACAAGTACCTGTTTAAAGTTGATACAATTTATTCAATAGTGATTTTTATAATTCAAACACACATCATTTAACATGAGGAAATGTGTCACCAGAATATTTACCCTAACCCTGAAGAAATCAAAATAAGTGTTAAAATGTCATTATGTAAAATTGTAGTTGTCCTTAGCGACTTTCATCTTGTTCCAGAATCTGAAAGAAACCAAGACCCTCTTCATTCCGAACACAGAACGTTCTGCTCAGGGGTCTCAGCTCCTCTCAGACTGAAGGAGCCGGTCAGGAACTCGATGACCCCCTCTTACAGTTCCCCGTCTGGCACCAACAACCACGCCACGTTCAAAGCCCCTTAAATCCCCTTTCTTCCCCGTTCTGATGCTCGATCTGCACTTCAGCAAGTCGTCTTGACCACCTCTACAGGCCTAAATGCAGTGAGCTGCAGCCGTGTGATTGGCTGAGTAGCTATTTGTGTTAACAAGCGATCTATAGTGTACCTAATAAAGTGGCCGGTGAGTGTAATGTAGAATGTCAGTCATCACTGCGTCACAGTGGTGCAGACAGATGCTTTGTAAGAGCATCTGGTTTTACCCTTCATACTGCACCTGCTTTCTTGCTGTTTTTTCTTTGTTTCCTTAAGACAAATTCAGTTTTGGTGTTTTGTCATTGATGTTGTCTCTTTTGTCTTGGGCTGATTTGATCATTGGGTAAAGTGGGGTGGTATGGAAATCTGTGTCAGTAGGAGAGTCTACATTGTCCTGTTGAAGGACCAGAGATTCAAAGACGGTCACAACATCACTTCTTGTCTCCCTCAACTGTATCATGATGCGCTTCAGGACTGGCCCAATGGGAAAGCCATATTCCATCAAGCTTCTGAATTTATTTTTGTTGTCCTCATATGCATAGCCACCAGTATGAATACCAATCAGCTCACACTTCTTGTTAAAGACAGGAGAGCCAGATGAACCACCAAAAAAACAAGTGTTGTAGGTAATCTGGGAGGAGTTGTAGTTCCAATCATCTTCTAATGACATCTCTGATATAATGTGCAGAACCTTGTCTGTTATGTGAGAAAGGCGGTTGTTTGTAGTCCTCTTCCATTTATCATCCCTAATCACAGAACAGATATCATATTTCTTACTACAACAATATGGGTGCCCAATGATGCAAATGCTCTTGGTAACCTTTGTCTTGGCAGAGCTGGTGGAAGCCTTTAGCAGAGCAGGGGGTGTTGATTCAGCTGTCTGAGCAGACTTTATTGATCCCCCTGCTTCTGGAATGAGTTCCCCCAATTCAAATAATGCAAAATCAAGAAATGGTCCCTCACCTTCCACTTCATAGGAGAGACATACAATATCTTCCTTCACCTGAAAGACTTGCTTTGTCTTATCATCTTCATAGTCAAATTCTGCAGTAACCGGTTCTTTTAGCTTCTGTGGTTCACAGTCAATCACGTGTGCACAGGTGAGGATGAACTTCTCAAAGAGCAGAAACCCAGTTCCGGTTGGTTTCCCATCAATGCTTATCTTGCAAACAGAATCTGACAGCTGCATCAGTCTCTTTCCGTTCCTTACTGTAGAGAAACTCTGGGTACCTTTGTCATACTCCACTCTGAAGAGATCCCTGTAGGACTTAAGGCTGCTCTCCTTTTTCATCTTATTCAACAAAAACCTACACTGTGTAGAAAGAGTCTTAAACAGCTCTTCAGAGTTTGGGATCCTTTTACAGGCTTGGAGAACAGCCGTCACATCCACGGATTTCAGGGAAGTTTTAGCCAGTTCTCTTGGTTTAGTGCGCACAAGCTTTCTAGGGTTTTCAGTTTGTGAACCAGACGGTGTTATATCAGAAACATCACTCATGGTCCTCCACACCTTCCTGCTTCCTGCTGCTTTAGAGCTAACCAACTGAGCAGAATCCTCAAAGCGAATTACCTGTAAATTCTTCCCATCTAGATGATCAACTCGTTTGACATTTCAGTGATCACCTCAGATTCTAATTCAATAACAGCGCACTTCTTACTAAAAATGACATCCGTGAACCTCCCGTCCCTCTTCAAAGCTTTTCTCAGGTTCTCTCCTCTCCTTGCATGAACACACACAAAATCAAACTCAAGCTTCAGCTCTTGATTTTTCATAATTTGCCTGATATTTTTGCCACCTTTGCTTCTTATGTTGAAGGTGACCAGATCTTCAGCTCTTAGGGTATGTGGGGGGTTCAGTGCTGTTTCACCAGCTGGTGAGGGAGCTTCTGCTTTGATGAAGCTGACATCTAGCGTCTCCTGTTCTTCAACAAGGCTGCAGGGAAAGCCAAGGTTCACAACAGCTTCTGGAAACTTCTCTCTCTGGATAATGATTTCTTTGCCGTGGTTCTTTAGTTGGATCCCTCTGAATCTTTTGCTTCTCTTCAGTGCCTCTAGTACAGTCATGGATGGCTTACAGGAAACAGCATACTTTTCTTTATTGACCCGAAAATGGATGACTTGGTTGATCACGCTGGGTTCATAGTTCTAGAAGGAAATAACATGTTATCTTGTTACTCTCTGCTAAAGCATGATCTAATATAATAGGCTGTATTAATTCTTAAAAACTGTTAACTAATTAACAATAATAATTATTAATAACTGTTCAGTTATTTTAATACACATAATGTAACAGCTTGCAGAAGATTAAAAGAACAGTTTGGTGAAAAATCAAACTTATATGATGTCTCTTTCCCAAATCAGTCACGCTGTCAAGACATGTTTGGTGTCAAAGTTTTCCTTCTTTAGTTTAGAACCGGAGCTACTAGGCTAACATTGACAACAAACACTGGAAGTCAATAGTCACCCAAACGGTTTCCCAAATGCATTCCAAAATCTTCATATCATTTGTTTCAAATGACTTCAATAAGCTACGTAAACTCAAAGTAGCATGGGCGGACTTTATTTACACATTTAAGCTAAAACTGGAGCTACATTACCATCAAAGCTATTGTTACTGTAAGAGAGTTGTAGAAACACTGCACCTCAGCTGGCATCACTTGCCACAAATACACCTCCAGTTTCCTGTCCTTTTGGGGACCGAGTGTCCCTGGAAAGTCACTGGTGGGTCCGGCATTAAAACTGATGCATTTCGTCATGGGTTTATTCAGGTTGGGCCAACATAAGCAATTTAGACTCGTTTGTACAGAAAATGAGGTCCTCAGATTCATAACTGGACGTTGTACTGACTTTCTGAATAAGCCTGCTCAGCGTTTCTACCTACGATACATTACCACACAGTGTGTCCTGTGCTGTGACGCCCTGACTTTGGTCGTCTTGTACAGAATGATGCCAAACTGCGCTCAGGAAAGAAGCAACTCTGGTTATCCTGAACAACTGTGCTCCTTCTTTTAGCTGCATGGAGAGGTTCTTTCACTTTTTACAGTTTAGTGATACATCAACTCGTCTGCATGAGCTGAGTTAAGACAGGGGGTGCTTCTCAAAGCAAGATTTCTCAGTTAGCCAGATAACTTAAGCCCAGAGATGAGGACTGTCCAATAGGAATGTCCCTCAGCTCTTTCCTAGTGGACAGGCTTGACTTTGGACTTAGGTCGTCTAGCTAAACTGAGAAATCCTGCTTTGTGAAACGCTCCTGGGTGGAGTTCAAGTCAGTGGAGAGAAAGGTTTGGGTGAGGGTTTACAGAAATGGTTTGGGTGACTACTGACTTCCAGTGTTTGTTAGCGATGTTAACCTAGCAACACCAGTTCAACAGTAAAGAAGCAAAGTTTGCACACCAAACACACCTTGGCTGTTTGACTGCATTTGGAAGTGGGGAATCATGTAAAGTATCTTCTTAAAAGTAAATTAAGGAAGATGAGCAGGTGAAATTTGGCGACCTGCCTGACCTGCTCAGTTTCTGTGGGCAGGACCTCAGTTTCTGTAGGGAGATAAAACAGTACATTCAGCCACACGCTGTAAAAAGAGCACTGTGAAATAAAGTCCTACCCAACATCAATGACACTTTGATACTAAACACTTAATGTTTAAATATGACACTCCCTCATGATGAACTACTTTCAGGAATTCATCAAACAGGTGTTTACTCCAGAGTGAAATGAAATATGAAAATAAGAAAGAAATATTATGGCTTATAGACTCACCTTCAGACATCTCAATACTCTGTGTGCCAGCATTCATTGTTACTGTAAAACAAGAAAGATTTTATGATTTTAGATTTTAAATTAAATTTTATGACTTAAATAACTTAAATCCAGATCACGGTCAAATACGGCACCGAACACTGGAAAACTCCACCCTGAAAAGGTTTGGCCTTCATGACATTCTGTCTGTTACTTAAACAAAGACAGCTGGGACTCTCATGGTGGCAAGCACAAGCTATCCTCCACTCCTGAAGCCTGGGGGCGCTGTGCAAAAGTGGAAGCATTAGCAAAGTTCTGTCAGGAAGTCTGTAATGCTGCTTCATTCATTCATCACTCCTCGCCAATCACATGTCTTTAAAATGACTTGACTTACATACCTGTTCTGCTGCTTTTAGCTGCCTACGTTCCCCTCCTCCCTCCCCGCAAGGCTCCGTCCCTGCCAGCTCAATCCAGCAGGATGAGTAAGAGTCCCCAGGCTTGGACAGAGGATGGGGCCTACGCCAAAGATTCTCCAATTTCTAATGAATCTTTCAACTTATAAAATTCCACCAAGGACTAAAATTCTCTTCGCAGGAGTGAAGAGACTTCTGGCAGAACCTTAATGGCCTGGTTTTCCTGCTAGTGGTCCGAAGTGGTGGGTCAGTTCTGGCAGTGCTGGTTTAAAGGTGGAGGAGATGTGACCCTCTAATGGCAATAAACAGGCTAAGTTCTAGTAGCTGCATCTGGGCCCATGCAGTGTGTTGGTCTCATGTACAGCCAGATGTGGCCCAGGGTTAAGCCTGATCAAATCAGCTGTCTGGGTCAGGTTCAGCTCCTCAGGTCATCATCACATCAGGCATGGCACAACTGGAAGAGTACTAAGAGTAATACAGTCTTTAGAAATGAGGTTTATACTAAACATTATTCTGAAATGATGATGTAGTTTTAGAATTTGATTGTTGGCTTTTTGTGTTGAACTCAATTCGGACCTGGTGCCATATTACTTCCTGTCTTTAGTCCTAAGTGAAGATCTGGCAAGGCCGAGACTAGTCTTTTCAGAAATGACTGCTACAGAAGCAAATCTAACCTTTATTTAGGAATTATGTCAGAATCCTGAGCTGCTCCACTGACGTCAATAATTAAGTGTTATGTAAGGAGCGATACAAGGTGAAATGTAGACACAGTGTACATACTGTGAGCTAGACAGAGAGCGACCGTTAGCGGCGTTAACAAAAAGATCAAACATTTTTTTACGGCATTTGGCTGATGCTCTTATCCAAAGCGACTTACAATGTGATCATTTTACACAGGCAGGCAGGCCAAGGCGGTGTTAGGAGTCTTGCCCAAGGACTCTTATTGGTATAGTGTAGGGTGCTGACCCAGGTGGGGCACTGAACCCAGTCTACAGCGTAGAAAGCAGAGGTGTTACCCACTACACTACACCAAACAGAACTAAAGAGTGATAAACAGTAGGTAGTGAACGCTGTGAGAGCGCCCCCTGCTGTTTATCAGAGTCACCCCCTGCTCATTATCAGTCACCCCCTGCTGTTTATCAGAGTCGCCCCCTGCTAATTATCAGTCACCCCCTGCTGTTTATCAGGGCGCCCCCTGCTGATTATCAGTCACCCCCTGCTGTTTATCAGTGTCGCCGCTTCTCAGTTTCGGTCTCCATTTCCCAAACGCTTTAGCCGAGCACGCTAACATTCCTCCTCCTAATAAACAGACACCCGTTCAGCTCCGCCTCCTCATTATTCACCACCATCACTGTAATACTCCATCATCTACATTAACACAGGAAGGTGGTCAGAGGGGCGGTGGAGTTCGAGTCGGCAGCGTCTGAGATGTTTAAACGCAGAGTTAGAAGAGAAAAACGTCTCCCAGTGAAAGCCGCGTTTTACAGTAGGAATAAATGGAGCTCATTATGCTGGTAGTGAACTACGCCGCCTGACTCAGCCGCCTCAGAACCAGAGAAACAGAAGTCAGGACCCTGCTGGGGTTTGTGAAGGCAAATATTCGCTTTGCTTATGTTGCTAAATAACGCCGGCCCTGCCGTATTTGCATTATGATCCTGCAGATCACTTAAAGTCAATATGTGTACGAGGTCAAAAGCTCCTGGGTGTGTGTGTGGGTGTGTGGGTGTGTGTTGGTGTGTGTGTGGGTGTGTGTGCGTTGGTGTGTGTGTGGGTGTGGGTGTGTGTGTGTGTGGGCGTTGGTGTGTGTGTGTGTGTGTGTGTGTGTGTGCGTTGGTGTGTGTGTTGGGGTGTGTGTGTGTGTGTGTGGGTGTGTGTGGGTGTGTGTGTGTGAGGGCCAGCCAGCTACAGGAAGCGAGCTGAAACCACAGTAGCTCTTAACGTGTCCACACAGCATGGGCCCAGAAGTGACAGACGTGCTGCCTCAGCAGCCTCCTCCCCAAGGCTCAGCTTGACCCCACTGAACGTCTGTTTGTTAATTATTATTTTTTACTAATTGTTAATTAATTATTACCTTTTAAGGGACCGGCGCGCCCCAACTTAACCCGGTTAGGGTTAGGGTTAGGGTTATAACCCAGTTTTCTCTGCCTGCCATCAGAGCGCTTCTGATCCGGCACGCGAACATTACTCAAAGGCTCCACGCGTCCGAGAATTTGATTGACTGATTTTACCACGACAGGGTTCATCCTAAAGTTAGGACAGGATTTAGGAGGTTTAGTCTAAAATTTACTCAAACAATAAGATAATAACTTGAGTCATCATTTAATATCATATCAGTGAAAAATGTCAGTTATGTAATAATCCCATAAAACCCAACGGTGTGATTGTGTGTCGTCTGTTGCTGTAACACCATTTTAAACAGTAACGTAAAGCCTTATTTATTTACTTATGCAGATTTAATGCAGTGAAACTGGATGAGTTATAATAATTTAGAATTATGATATCCAACCAATAAGAGTCATTCAGATCATATTGCAGATATAATAGTTTTATTAAAGTTTATATTCCAGCCAGAAGGTAAATCAATAACAGGGAAAACTGACAGGACACTGATTAATATAAAGATGATTAATAAAATGACTGTATTCCCGTGGATAGAAGACTCAATCATGATTGAAGCGATTAAAGAGGTGATTGATCAGGCTGAATTTCCCTTCACCAGTTATTCTATGATAATTAATCAAACATGCAAATAAAGAAGGAAACTGAAGAGTTACAGTAATGAGCAAAAGGGAAAGAAGTCAAAGTACAGTAAATAGTAAATGATTATTGATAAACAGTGATTTGATAGTGGTCAGCGATCACTGCAGCTACAAACACATGTGAGCGAGCGTAATTAAACACACCCCAGGCCTGATCTTTGGTGTCCAGCCCGTAGTTTAGTGACTGATACTGGAGGTAGTCTGTGTGGTGGAATGGAGGACCTGATCCTGGAATACGACATCTCTACATCTCACACTTCACCAGGAATGACAGCACACTCAGTTCACCTTCAGTGAAGATATCCCTCCCTCACTGTTCAGCACTTTAAATCTACTGAACCCAGAAAAATCAGCACTGCTTCTGAAAGGCGTAAAACTGACTAACGTCCCAATTAATGAACCTTCTCTACCGTTCAAACATGTAGAGTCACCGGTCATAGTAATAGTTTCTGTAATAGTCACGTGACATAATGTGATGCTGCACTGTGGCGTGTCCAATGTGCATTGGCCATAACATTTCTGCAAGAGCAGACTGAACTAATTATACTTTGAGTTCAAATCATGCCCTCAACATGGCGGTGGTAGTATGAGGGAAGACTGGTTGAGGGAGGTAGAACTCTGAGAACTTCCGCTGGAGTTCTAGGCAGCTTCTGCCTGTAGATAGAAGACTGGGCCTCCTCATAGCTGTAGTAGGACTGATGTAGGACTGAGGGACTGGGGGATGATGGAGTGGAGGTCGGGATTGCAGACAGTTCATCATGAAAGCAGAAGGTGAGGACGTGACTTTATAGGGCGTTAGTTTTGAAGAAGGCAGGGTTACAGCAATGTTCCTCCCCCCAAACAGCCACACGATGCAGGGATGTTTAGCCATTCTCTGAGAATCATGCTGGAGGAAAGTTTTTGTCTGCAGGTCTTTTTGTGATTTTTCGTCATGTAGAACAGAAAGTGAAGGTCAACTGAGTAGAGTCTTGTACGTTTGTGCTCAGTCCAGTGTCTTTGGGTGGCTTTTATGCTGCATAGAGCTGCTGATAGCCTGATAAGACAAGGTGCACCTTTTTTGGCAATTTCTGACTACGTTTCTTTGATGGCTTAATAAATGCGATCCACACTGCTTGAGGATTGAAAATGATGGTGGGGTGAAGCTCCTGCGACACTTCCTGACCAGCTGCTCTGGTGAAATGTGGAGCTTGGTCTTGATGAATTGTCCTCATGGTCCTTATGGTCATGGTCACAGATCCACTCCCTCACAGTCTCATCAGTGTTGGATTTGCACTTGGATATGTCGTTTGATACATGATGTATGAGTTGGTTCAGCCAGACATTTTGACTCAACCTTAATGACTACCTGGTGAAGACCCTCAGGATCGTTACCCATTCCTTTCACTCTGAACAAAACAACAAAAAAGAGAATGTCCACCTCCAACATTCATTACGAATAGCCTTCAGGAGTGTGCAGTGCAGTCCAGCCTTGCTGATTTTTGGGGGGTTTGTGTCTGCTGCTGTAGTGCTGGGCTACCACAAATAAAAATTTGTTTAAAACAAATGTGTGTGAAAGTGATTAACCTGACAAATGGAAAACAGAAGCCACAGTCCCTCCTGATGTTCTGTATATATTTGGTAGTGAGAAATGAAAGAGTTGATGTTTCGAAGGGCGCTTGTACGCTGCTGATTTCACTGCTCATTTGCCACCTGAAGCACGTATTTCATGTTGTTTTGATCCTCAAAGTACTGAAGAATATCAGATCTGCCTTTCTGCCAGCACTGTCTGACGATGCACACCAGGATGGGAAGCATGGGAAAAGCGTATTCCATCACACTTCTGGTTTTCCCTCCTTTTCCTTTGTAAACGTAGCCACCAGTGTGGACACCAATCAGCTCGCAGTGATCATTAAAGACCGGTGAGCCGGAGGATCCATGAAAGAAACAGGAATCATAACTGATCTGGGAATAATGGTTTTCCCATTTCTCTGCCAAACACTGCTGTGTTATGACGTGTAAGAAGTCGCTGTTCTTAGCCTGGTGCTCGTCTGCTGCATTTGGAACTTCATCTTTTTCAATGATGAAACAGGGGTCCATTCTCTTGACCCCTCCATCAGGGTGCCCCACTATGCAGATCCCACCTCTAGTGGGAGGAGGACTGTACCTGCTAAGCAATTCAGGACAATAAGGAAGTTTTGCATCATCACTGAGTTCCAGCAGAGCGAAGTCCAGATGCTGCCCCTTGTCGTTCTTACCATAAAAATAGGCAACAAGGTTCTCCTTCAGTGAGAGTTTGTTCCCCATGTCCAAATCCTCAAAGTCGAACACAGCAGAGATGGGGCGGTGCAGCCTCTGTGTGAACGGGTCAAAGTTTCCGATAACATGTGCGTTAGTGAGGATGAACCTGTCAAACAGCAGAAATCCAGTTCCATTTCCAAACCCCTCCACACGGATCTGACAGACAGAATCGGAGAGCTTCATCAACTGTCTCACTCTCTTCACCTCCGAGAAGCTCTGAGCACTTTTATCAAACTCTTCTCTGAAGAACTCCTGCACCTCAGCAGGCTTAGTGAGACTCTCTCGCTCCTTCAGCTGCTTCTGCAAACCTTCAAACTGATCCCGCAGTAGCTTCAGGATCTCCTCTGTGTTTGGGATTTTATTAACCTGGATTCTTTTCGGATATGTTTTCTTGTCCTTTTCTTTCTCGGTGGGCTGGTGATTCTGCTGTTGAGGGTTAGCGGAGTCCTGGCTGAGATTGCCAGGCGTGGAAGTACTGGGGATATTTTCACCAGATTCATTCTTCATCGTATCAAACTCCTGGCTGGACTCCTGGCTGGCTGGCTGGTTGTCAATAACAATGACTCTGAAATGCTTTCCATCCAGATGGTCAACAGTGTTGGACATATCAGTGATGATCTCAGACCCCAGCTCATAGAGTCCACAGTGTTTGCGAAAAATCACCCTGTTAAATCGCCCATCACGCCGAAGAGCCTTCTTCACTGTTTCTCCTTTTAATGCATAAACACAAACATCATCCACCTTCTGCTTCAGTGCCTGGTTCTTCATCAGCCTTTTGACAGTGTGGCCACCTGTTGTTTTGATGTTAAACACAATGAAATTTTCAGTGCTGTTCATCAGTGAACAGGGGACTGGTTTACTCTCTAAACTGCTGCTTCCACTCGATTTGATGAATTGTATGTCCAGAAGCTCATCATCATTGATCAGGCAGCAGGGGAAGTCTGTGGAGATAGCACCTCTTGGTACTTTCTCTCTCTGGATGACCATCTCCTTTTCCTCATTCTTTTTATAATCGCCTTTAAAGTTTTTGTTTGAGAGCAGCGCCTCCAACACGGTCATAGACGCATCACAGGTCACTTCATATTTTTTAAATTGAATGCGGAACCTGAAAACATGTCTTCTCTTCTCAGGTTTCTGAAAAACAGCGAAACAGCCAAAGTTATAACCCTGTGAACAAACCTTCATAATAAAGACACAACAACTCAACAGTTTCTCACTAACAGGTCAATAAGTGGAGTCTCTATGACCTACCAGCTGTGTGGTGTCCTTTCCTACGTCTTGCTCTTCTTCTTCTTCCTTCATCGTTTGCTGGGAAAACAGATGACGTACGGTATTATTTGTCATTAATGCACTGGTGCTGTGTTATTATACTGAAATAGGAACTATGTTTGTGCACTCCAAGTGTCACTCACACTTCATATGAAATAACTATATTAAAATGTTTTCTCCATTAAACAAAACATTGCTGGGGCTTCCCAACTCATCTCTACTACAATCTTGCACAAACTTCCTTCTGATACCTGATCCTCACATACCTACTGATTTATTTACTCCCACCACTAGGGGGCACCTGGGAGGATTACTGTTCAGTTGTGGCATTAAAGAACAGCAAAGTTACAGAGCTACAAACAGTTCTGCGGTTTTGAGCTAAGAAGTCCTTCTGTTGGGAAACAGAACATGAAAAAATGTTTTTTGTGTGTTACTACAAACTATGAGGTTTTTTACTAGATTGTAACGGCGATTTCAAACAGCAGTTTGAAAGAGTAATTTGACTTTCAGTTGGGAGAATATTTATGACATTTGGCAGACGCTCTGATCCTGATTGGATCATTTTACACAGGGAGGTGAAGGTAGTGCTAGGAGTCTTGCCCAAGGACTCTCATTGGTATAGTGTAGTGTATCCTGAACCCCAGTCTATGGCGTAGAAGGCAGAGGTGATACCCACTGATGGTGATATACCAACCACAGTATTTTGGGCGCTCCTCTTCAGAGAGAGAGGAGTCTGGTATTGCTGGAAATAACTACCCAGCAATGATGCAATGATGGCTGCTAAAGGACTTTGGTGCAGCCACTAATACATGTTTGGTTTGCATTCATATCTCCTTTTCCCTTTTTCATTAGTCTTCTGGTCATTTCTACCAAGGCTCTGAGAGTCTCTGACTCCAGGCTCAAACCAAGGGGATGTAATCTCCGAGGGAGATGACTCAGAGAAAGCACACACAATAACGAGAAAATAACGAGAAAGAAAAGAAAAACTGATGAAAGGGCAGAAATGTGCGGATTACTAACGCCTGTAAAAGATCATCCAAAAAGAATGAGGGATCCATGATGACTGCGAAACCTCTGTGTCTGCAGTTATGACCAAGTACTCTTACACTGCAGCTCCTACAGCAGTGCAGATGTAGGGCTTCTACTCTCACTGGGATGTGGTTTCACTCAGTTACAGCGCTGATGTTGAGTCAGTCAAGAAAGTTACTGAATTTCCTCACCTGTTGCCTCAGAGGCTGACAATAATGCCTGATGTCCGGTTTGTTCTTCTTAAAGTCCATTCTGTAGACGACCTGTTAAAAAGCAGACACGAGTCTAATTCAGATCAGTGAACACAAACAGGCCCGATAATGACACCATAACCACAACGACAACAAGGACCTTCACAGCAGTGAAACTCAGGAACGGAGGAACGTGGATGTGCAGGTCTACACGAGTAACTGAATTGGAAACAGCCATAAAATTAACTGCATGTCTTTAGACTGTGGGAGGAACCCGGAGGAAACCCACGAACACCGGGAGAACCCCGGTCACCCGGCCGGGGAATCAAACCCAGATCCTCTCTGCTGTGAGGCGGCAGCGCCACCGAAGAAGCATTTCATTAGTATTTCAAAAGTTCTAGTTTATTCAAATCTGGCACTGAGTTTTCCACAGCACTCATTTTAAGGCCCACTTTTAAAAACTCTCAGACACTAATGATGATAGAAGCTGACAGTTCTACTGTATTAAAGTCATCATTCTTCATTCTCCTCCCTTTCCAGGAAACTCTGTGTGAGGGAGGGTCTCTGAGCTCGCGGAGCGTTGGGGTGGTGGCAGTGAGGAAAGCTTTGTACTATTGGTTAACATTATTTTTTTCTACCCTAAAGTCTAAAGTCATTACGTTTAGATGGAAGGTTAACGGTGATGAATCGCTATAATGCACTGCCAAAAAAAGGGCATCGTCACATGAAACGATCTTAAATCTAGTCGTACTTATTAGATGTATATCTAACTTGTTTCTGGACATTTTTCACTTGTTTTAGATCACTTTATCAGGTAAAATGATCTCAGTATGCCGGCTGATCATTTCACTGGGTTGAAACATTTCTTACAACAAGCAAAATTATCTGCGATACACTGAGATCCATCCATCCATTTTCCAAGCCGCTTCTCTGTGAGGGTCGCGGGGGGGTGCTGGAGCCTATCCCAGCTGTCATCGGGCGGAAGGCAGGGTACACCCTGGACAGGTTGCCAGTCCATCGCAGGGCTACACTGAGATCATTTTACTTAATATAATCACTTAAAACAAGCACATAATGTTTGGAAACAAGTGCAATTATCTTAAATTAAGCCTTCGACCATCTCAACAGGAGAAATATTAGTTCTATTGGCTGGATTTAAGAGAATATTACCGGAGAAGATACCATTTTTTGCAGTGTATGACAAACTAACAAGTCATGAAACTGAAGAGCAGAAGGCAGAGAACCTGAGTATGACTGTACTGATGCATGTATACTTACCTGGTAGTAAGAAGGTAGAGTAAAAGGTGCAGGTCTCCTTTTTGAGGGACAGTTCTGCCCGATATTCCGGCACTACGTCCAGCAGAGAACACGCTTTCTTCCTATAAAGGGAACATGCAGATGATCAGTGATGCAGATTACGTGCTGACATGCCTCCACATTCAGGTGAATCTGACTCAGTGATCTAAGCTGTTAATTGAGAGTAAAAGACAGAAATACAGATTACATGAGCGCCTCTTTCAGACGGACTACAAAGATTTTCACCCAGACAGCGTCACCATCACACCTCCCCCAGGGCTTCTGCAGTCTAGCTGTCCTCCTGTGTCCATAACCCCTGTGTGTGTCTACAGTCGAGGACTTACTGCTTCACTAAAGATCCACCTTTAACTGATTTGTAATCCGTGATCAATAAAGTCCCCCTGGAGGAATGAGTGGTGACTCAAAGTGATCTGAAAACAGCCAGCAGATGGCGTAGTTGTGCACCTTCCCCAGAAAGACAGAGAGGACAACCTAACCTGACGAAGCCTTTTATGATGCAAAGAGCACGTTAATCATGAAAAGGGTGCTCATGGTTCTTAATAGAACCATTTTCATTACTAAGGAACCCTTGAAGAACCATCTTTTTAAGAGTGTCATTGCGCAGTAGTTCAGCACTTTTTAGCATTATGAACTGAACTGATGTAAACAGCAGATTCATCCTCATGATTATGTCCTTTCAGTTTCACTGAGACAGTTTAACAACACGGTACGTCTGCAGAGGCGGAGCACCGCGCAGAACCACAGCCAGTCGTACTGCTCAGGTCTTCTGGGTACTGGTACAAATTTACATTTTGGTCATCACTACAAAAAATTTAAAAGTTGCTGCTGCCAGAGGAAAATTAAATCTCCAAAGTGATAATTATACAGAGGGAAAAACCTACTTTTCCTGTAATGTACATCAGTGGAACCAGAATGTCCACGGCTGTTTCTTCTGGTCCACTCAGTA
>NC_051230.1:37127208-37134708 GCF_015220715.1 Pygocentrus nattereri
TATGTGTTGTGCTGTATTATTATATATTTTGTTGTGTTGTATTATTATGTGTTGTGTTGTATTATTATGTGTTGTGTTGTATTATTATGTGTTGTGCTGTATTATTATATATTTTGTTGTGTTGTATTATTATGTGTTGTGTTGTATTATTATGTGTTGTGTTGTATTATTATGTGTTGTGTTGTATTATTATGTGTTGTGCTGTATTATTATATATTTTGTTGTGTTGTATTATTATGTGTTGTGTTGTATTATTATGTGTTGTGTTGTATTATTATGTGTTGTGTTGTATTATTATATATTTTGTTGTGTTGTATTATTATGTGTTGTGTTGTATTATTATGTGTTGTGTTGTATTATTATATATTTTGTTGTGCTGTATTATTATGTGTTGTGTTGTATTATTATGTGTTGTGTTGTATTATTATATATTTTGTTGTGTTGTATTATTATGTGTTGTGTTGTATTATTATGTGTTGTGTTGTATTATTATGTGTTGTGTTGTATTATTATATATTTTGTTGTGTTGTATTATTATGTGTTGTGTTGTATTATTATGTGTTGTGTTGTATTATTATGTGTTGTGTTGTATTATTATATATTTTGTTGTGCTGTATTATTATGTGTTGTGTTGTGCTGTATTATTATGTGTTGTGTTGTGCTGTATTATTATATATTTTGTTGTGTTGTATTATTATGTGTTGTGTTGTATTATTATGTGTTGTGTTGTGTTGTATTATTATGTGTTGTGTTGTGTTGTATTATTATGTGTTGTGTTGTGTTGTATTATTATGTGTTGTGTTGTATTATTATATATTTTGTTGTGTTGTATTATTATGTGTTGTGCTGTATTATTATGTGTTGTGTTGTATTATTATGTGTTGTGTTGTGTTGTATTATTATGTGTTGTGTTGTATTATTATGTGTTGTGTTGTATTATTATGCGTTGTGTTGTATTATTATGTGTTGTGTTGTGTTGTATTATTATGTGTTGTGCTGTATTATTATGTGTTGTGTTGTATTATTATGTGTTGTGTTGTGTTGTATTATTATGTGTTGTGTTGTATTATTATGTGTTGTGTTGTGTTGTATTATTATGTGTTGTGTTGTATTATTATGTGTTGTGTTGTATTATTATGTGTTGTTTTGTATTATTATGCGTTGTGTTGTATTATTATGTGTTGTGTTGTGTTGTATTATTATGTGTTGTGTTGTATTATTATGTGTTGTGTTGTATTATTATGTGTTGTTTTGTATTATTATGCGTTGTGTTGTATTATTATGTGTTCTGTTGTGTTGTATTATTATGTGTTGTGCTGTATTATTATGTGTTGTGTTGTATTATTATGTGTTGTGTTGTGTTGTATTATTATGTGTTGTGTTGTATTATTATGTGTTGTGTTGTATTATTATGTGTTGTGTTGTATTATTATGTGTTGTGTTGTATTATTATGTGTTGTGTTGTGTTGTATTATTATGTGTTGTGCTGTATTATTATGTGTTGTGTTGTATTATTATGTGTTGTGTTGTGTTGTATTATTATGTGTTGTGTTGTATTATTATGTGTTGTGTTGTGTTGTATTATTATGTGTTGTGTTGTATTATTATGTGTTGTGTTGTATTATTATGTGTTGTTTTGTATTATTATGCGTTGTGTTGTATTATTATGTGTTGTGTTGTGTTGTATTATTATGTGTTGTGTTGTATTATTATGTGTTGTGTTGTATTATTATATATTTTGTTGTGTTGTATTATTATGTGTTGTGTTGTATTATTATGTGTTGTGTTGTATTATTATGTGTTGTGTTGTGCTGTATTATTATGTGTTGTGTTGTGCTGTATTATTATGTGTTGTGTTGTATTATTATATATTTTGTTGTGTTGTATTATTATGTGTTGTGTTGTATTATTATGTGTTGTGTTGTATTATTATGTGTTGTGTTGTGCTGTATTATTATGTGTTGTGTTGTATTATTATGGTGTTGTAGTTGTATTATTATATATTTTGTTGTGTGTTATTATTACTGTGTTGTGTTGTACTTATTATGTGTTGTGTTGTAATTATTATATATTTTGTGTTGTGTTGTATTATTATGTGTTGTGTTGTATTATTATGTGTTGTGTTGTACTGATTATGTGTTGTGTTGTTGCTGTATTAATTATGTGTTGTGTTGTATTATTATGTGTTGTTTGTATTATTATAGAGTTTTGTTGTGTTGTATTATTAGGTGTTGTGGTGTATTATTATGATGTTTGTGTTGTTATTATTATATATTTGTTGTGTTGTAATTATTATGTGTTGTGTTGGATTATTATGTGTTGTGTTGTATTATAGATGTGTGGTGTTGTATTATTATATAATTTGTTGTGCTGTATTATTATGTGTTGTGTTGTGCTGTATTAATTCATGTGTTGTGTTGTGCTGTAATTATTCATATTTTGTTGTGTTGTATTATTAGTGTTGTGTTGTATTGTATTATTATGTTGTTGTGTTGTGTGTATTATTATGTGTTGTGTTGTGATTGTATTATTAGTGTTGTGTTGTATTATGATATATTGTGTGTGGTTGTATTATTATTGGTTGTGCTGTATTATTATGTTGTTCGGGTGTATTATTATGTGTTGTGTTGTGTTGTATTATTAGTGTGTTGTGTTGTATTATTATGTGTTCTGTTGTGTTGTATTATTATGTGTGGTGCTGTATTATTATGTGTTCTGTTGTATTATTAGGTGTTGTGTTGTATTATTATGTGTTGTGTTGTATTTATTGCGTTAGGTGTGTGTATTATTAAGTGTTTTGTGTTGTATTATTATGTGTTGTGCTGGAATTAATTATGTGTTGTGTTGTATTATTATGTGTTGTGTTGTGTTGTATTATTATGTGTTGTGTTGTATTATTATGTGTTGTGTTGTGTTGTATTATTATGTGTTGTGTTGTATTATTATGTTGTTGTGTTGTATTATTATGTTGTTGTTTGTATTATTATGTCGTTGTGTTGTATTATTATGTGTTGTGTTGTGCTGTATTATTATGTGTTGTGCTGTATTATTATGTGTTGTGTTGTATTATTATGTGATTTGTGTTGTGTTGTATTATTATGTGTTGTGTTGTGTTGTATTATTATGTGGTTGTGCTGTATTATATGATTTTTGTTGTATTATTATGTGTTGTGTTGTGTTGTATTATTATGTGTTGTGTTGTATTATTATGTGTTCTGTTGTGTGTATTATTATGTGTTGTGCTGTATTATTATGTGTTGTGTTGTATTATTATGTGTTGTGTTGTGTTGTATGTATGTGTTTGTGCTGTATTTTTATGTGTTTGTGTTGTATTATTATTGTGTTGTGCTTGTATTATTATGTGTTGTGTTGTATTATTATGTGTTGTGTTGTATTATTAGTGTTGTGTTGTATTATTATATATTTTGTTGTGTTGTATTATTATGTGTTGGTTGTATTATTATGTGTTGTGTTGTATTATTATGTGTTGTGTTGTGATTATTATATATTTTGTTGTGCTGTATTATTATGTGTTGTGTTGTGCTAGTATTATTATGATGTTGTGTTGTGCTGTATTATTATGTGTTGTGTGTATTATTATAATATTTTGTTGTGTTGTATTATTATGTGTTGTGTTGCTATTATTATGTGTTGTGTTGTGTGTATTATTAGTGTGTTGTGTTGTGTTTTATATTATGTGGTTGTGTTGTATTAGTTGATATATTTTGTTGTGCTGTATTATTATGTGTTGTGCTGGTATTGATTATGTGTTGTGTTGTATTATTTATGTTGTGTTGTGTTGTATTATTATGTGTTGTTTTTGTATTATTATTGTTTGTGTTGTGTTGTATTATTATGTGTTGTGCTGTATTATTATGTGTTGTGTTGTATTATTATGTGTTGTGTTGTGTTGTATTATTATGTGTTGTGTTGTATTATTATGTGTTGTGTTGTGTTGTATTATTATGTGTTGTGTTGTATTATTATGTGTTGTTTTGTATTATTATGCGTTGTGTTGTATTATTATGTGTTGTGTTGTATTATTATGTGTTGTGTTGTATTATTATGTGTTGTTTTGTATTATTATGTGTTGTGTTGTATTATTATATATTTTGTTGTGTTGTATTATTATGTGTTGTGTTGTATTATTATGTGTTGTGTTGTATTATTATGTGTTGTTTTGTATTATTATGCGTTGTGTTGTATTATTATGTGTTGTGTTGTGTTGTATTATTATGTGTTGTGCTGTATTATTATGTGTTGTGTTGTATTATTATGTGTTGTGTTGTGTTGTATTATTATGTGTTGTGTTGTATTATTATGTGTTGTGTTGTATTATTATATATTTTGTTGTGTTGTATTATTATGTGTTGTGCTGTATTATTATGTGTTGTGTTGTGCTGTATTATTATGTGTTGTGTTGTATTATTATATATTTTGTTGTGTTGTATTATTATGTGTTGTGTTTGTATTATTATGTTGTTGTGTTGTATTATTATGTGTTGGTTGTATTATTATATATTTTGTTGTGTTTGTATTATTATGTGTTGTGTTGTATTATTATATATTTTGTTGTGTTGTATTATTATGTGTTGTGTTGTATTATTATATGTTGTGTTGTATTATTATATATTTTGTTGTGTTGTATTATTATGTGTTGTGCTGTATTATTATGTGTTGTGTTGTGCTGTATATTATGTGTTGTTGTTGTATTATTATATATTTTGTTGTGTTGTATTATTATGTGTTGTGTTGTATTATTATGTGTTGTGTTGTAGTATTATGTGTTGTGTTGTGCTGTATTATTATGTGTTGGTGTTGTGCCTGTATTATTATGTGTTGTGTTGTAATTATTATATAATTTTTGTTGTGTTGTATTATTATGTGTTGTGTTGTATTATTATGTGTTGTGTTTATTATTATATATCTTTGTTGTGTTGTAATTATTATTGTTGTGTTGTATTATTATGTGTTGTGTTGTATTATTATGTGTTGTGTTTGTATTATTATATATTTTGTTGTGCTGTATTATTGATGTGTTGTGTTGTATATTATATATCTTGTTGTGTTGTCTTATTAGGTGTTGTGTTGTAATTATTATATATTTTGTGTGTTGTATTATTATGTGTTGTGTTGTGTTGTATTATTATGTTTTGTGTTGTATTATTATGTTTTGTTGTGTATTATTATGTGTTTGTGTTGTGCTGTATTATTATTGTTGTGTTGTGCTGTATTATTATGTTTGTGTTGTATTAATTATATAGTTTGTTGTGTTGTATTATTATGTGTTTGTGTTGTATTATTATGTGTTGTGTTGTGCTGTATTATTATGTGTTGTTTGTGCTGTATTATTAGGTGTTGTGTTGTATTATGATATATTTTTGTTGTGTTGTATTATTATGTGTTGTGTTGTATTATTATGTGTTGTTGTTGTTATTATATATTTTGTTGTGCTGTATTATTATGTGTTGTGTTGTATTATTATGTGTTGTGTTGTGCTGTATTATTATGTGTTGTGTTGTATTATTATATATTTTGTTGTGTTGTATTATTATATATTTTGTTGTGTTGTATTATTATGTGTTGTGTTGTATTATTATGTGTTGTGTTGTATTATTATATATTTTGTTGTGCTGTATTATTATGTGTTGTGTTGTATTATTATGTTTTGTGTTGCATTCTGTTGTGTTGTGTTGTATTATTATGTGTTGTGTTGTGCTGTTAGTGCTAGGTTTGTGCTCAGTGTCTGGTGGTGCCTTGTACCTGTAATCAAACTGGAGACCAGCAGGGGGAGCACCAGCATCTGCAGCATTCTCATCAGCAGCTCTCCAGGAAAGGAGAAGTACTTCACTTCACGGTAGGACATCTTATAGGGTCTCAGAGAGAAGCCCAGAATTATACCTACAACAACACAAGCACCCGACAGTGAGTACACAAAACACCAAGCTCGGCCGTCCATCTCCCGCCCCGCCGTCTGGCCAGGCCCGGACTCACTGCTCTCGATCCGGATTAGCTGAGCTGTGTATAGAGGATCTATAGGGCTTATATAGTCATTCTGTAGAGGACATATAGGGTGTGTATAATCATTCTATAGAGGATCTAATGTGTTTGATTGAAGTAAGTCACAGTATGGAGTGAGTTAGTGAATGTGCACAGTTAAGGATTGTTGTTAGGCAGTCAAAGTGGAGTCTGTAGATGATGTTAAAGTATTAAAGTGGGTCAATATTTTATAGGAGCCCTAATTAATCATAAAGACTTCTAGAGGATGTTTATGAGGCTATAGGTTCACAGCTGTATGACACATCTTCATTATGTATGTGGATCAAGAAAGACCCTCAGACTGACCAATGATGACGGCGATGACGGTGAGGATGACGAAGGCGTTCCTCCTGAAGAACGCACCGACGTCCCTGGGTCTGATGTTTTGGACGGTGTTGCGCGCTCGGAGTGACCGCTCTGTAATGGTGTCCCGGAGCTGCCGGACCCTCCCCCGGGGGGGCTGTGTCTCTCCGTTACTCTGACTCATTCTGCAGGGGGCCCCACCACACACAGTGCACACTAAAGCTGGAGTACCAACTTTGAGAATCACCTGTAAGACACCTACAATCACAAACACGGCATCAGGTAACATCCCAAAGCAGCAGAGACCCTCACCTGAACATTAAAGCCATAGTTCAGTGAGAAATCTGACACTTACTGCTAACAGACGGCTAACAAGTAGCAGAAGCTGGTACCCCAACAATTAGCATCAAATCAAACACAACAGAATCAGGAATGTTCTGGGTACCTGCTGCTGCTGTTTTCAGCTCCGCACAGGTTCAGGTGAGCGCGTGATGATTTATCCCTGTGGTCAGCACCAGGCAAAGCAGTGGGGTACAGGCTTCCATGACTTAATAGCAACATTAGCCTTTAGCTCCGGTGATAAAAGTAAAGAAGCAAACCTCAGACCCCAAACACGTCTCGGCTGATCGACTGTGTTGGAGGTAAGTGGGGAGTTTGATCTTTCACTGAACTGTCGCTTCAACCCTTCAACTCTCAGAACGGACTGTTTCTCTGAATCCCGGCAGAATCAACACGCTGTGATCTTAAACAACAGCCTGGATAATAAAGACTGACTACTGAGATAAACACAGCATTCATAGATTAATCACTGCCTGAACTTGACAGCCTCAACCTGTAAACCTCATAGTGTAAAAACATGCTCAGTGTAAACAGCTGTAAACACAGATGATGAAACTTTTTTCAACTGTTCAACCACTAAACAGAAAACTTTAAACCATCCATCCATCCATCATCTTCCGCTTCTCCAGGGTTCGGGTCGTGGGGGCAGCATCGTAAGCAATGAGGCCCAGACCTCCCTTTCCCCAGCCACTTCCACTAGCTCTCCAAGGGGATCCTGAGGCACTCCCAGGCCAGCTGGGCAATATAGTCAGGTGAGCATGTCTTGGGTCTTCCCCGGGGTCTCCTCCCAGGTGGACTTGCCTGTGACACCTCCCGAGG